>NC_069502.1:12348473-12435437 GCF_027579735.1 Bombina bombina | reverse complement strand
CACAGAGAGAGAGACACAGAGAGAGAGAGACAGAGAGAGAGAGAGAGACAGAGAGAGAGAGACAGAGACAGAGAGAGACAGAGACAGAGAGACAGAGAGAGAGACAGAGAGACAGAGAGAGAGACAGAGAGAGAGAGACAGAGAGAGAGAGACAGAGAGAGAGAGAGAGAGAGAGAGAGAGAGAGAGAGACAGAGAGAGAGAGAGAGAGAGAGAGAGAGAGAGAGACAGAGAGAGAGAGAGAGAGAGAGAGAGAAAGGAAATTTATGCTTACCTGATAAATTTGTTTCTTTTACGATATGACGAGTCCACGGATTTCATCCTTACTTATGGGATATGGCCGCCTGGTAAGTAGGAGGAGGCAAAGAGCACCACAGCAGAGCTGTATATATAGCTCCTCCCTTCCCTCCCACTCCAGTCATTCGACCGAAGTTAGGAAGAGAAAGGAAAAGCCAAGGTGCAGAGGTGACTGAAGTTTAATAAAAATAAAGACCTGTCTTAGAAAAAGCAGGGTGGGCCGTGGACTCGTATCATAAAAAGTCAATTTATGCTTACCTGATAAATTAATCTCCATGCAGTCAGCCTCAGAGAAATTAGGCTTGGATGGTTGAAAGGACCCTGAATTAGAAGGTCCTGCCTCAGAGGCAGAGACCATGGTGGACAGGACGACATGTCCACTAGGTCTGCATACCAGGTCCTGCGTGGCCACGCAGGCGCTATCAGAATCACTGATGCTCTCTCCTGTTTGATCCTGGCAATCAGTCGAGGTAGCAATGGAAATGGTGGAAACACATAAGCCATGTTGAAAACCCAAGGGGCTGCTAGTGCATCTACCAGCACCGCTCCCTGGACCTGGATCCGTAACAAGGAAGCTTGGCGTTCTGGCGAGATGCCATGAGATCCAGCTCCGGTTCGCCCCAACGAAGAATCAGTTGAGCAAACACCTCCTGGTGAAGTTCCCACTCCCCCGGATGAAAGGTCTGGCGACTTAGAAAGTCCGCCTCCCAGTTCTCCACGCCTGGGATGTAGATCGCTGACAGGTGACAAGAGTGAGACTCTGCCCAGCGAATTATCTTCGAGACTTCCAACATCGCTAGGGAACTCCTGGTTCCCCCTTGATGATTGATGTATGCCACAGTCGTGATGTTGTCCGACTGAAATCTGATGAACCTTAGTGTTGCTAACTGAGGCCAAGCTAGAAGAGCATTGAATATTGCTCTTAATTCCAGAATGTTTATTGGGAGGAGTTTCTCCTCCTGAGTCCACGATCCCTGAGCCTTCAGGGAGTTCCAGACTGCACCCCAGCCTAGTAGGCTGGCATCTGTTGTTACAATCGTCCAATCTGGTCTGCGAAAAGTCATTCCTTTGGACAGATGAACCCGCGACAACCACCAGAGAAGAGAATCTCTGGCCTCCTGGTCCAGATTTAGTAAAGGGGACAGATCTGAGTAATCCCCATTCCACTGACTTAGCATGCATAGTTGCAGCGGTCTGAGATGCAGGCGCGCAAATGGCACTATGTCCATTGCCGCGACCATTAAGCCGATTACTTCCATGCACTGAGCTACTGATGGGCTTGGAATGGAATGAAGGACACGGCAAGTATTTAGGATTTTTGATAACCTGGACTCCGTCAGGTAAATCTTCATCTCTACAGAATCTATAAGAGTCCCTAGAAAGGGAACCCTTGTGAGTGGTAACAGAGAACTCTTTTCCATGTTCACTTTCCACCCATGCAACCTCAGAAATGCTAGAACTATCTCTGTATGAGACTTTGCATTTTGAAAACTTGACGCTTGTCTCAGAATGTCGTCTAGGTACGGAGCCACCGCTATGCCTCGCGGTCTTAGTACCGCCAGAAGCGAGCCCAGAACCTTTGTAAAAATTCTCGGGGCCGTAGCCAACCCGAAGGGAAGAGCTACAAACTGGTAATGCCTGTCTAGAAAGGCAAACCTTAGGTACCGATAATGATCTTTGTGAATCGGTATGTGAAGGTAGGCATCTTTTAAGTCCACTGTGGTCATATACTGACCCTCTTGGATCATGGGTAGGATGGTTCGAATAGTTTCCATTTTGAACGATGGAACCCTTAGGAATTTGTTTAAGATCTTCAGGTCCAAGATTGGCCTGAAGGTTCCCTCTTTTTTGGGAACCACAAACAGATTTGAGTAAAAACCTTGCCCTTGTTCCGTCCGCGGAACCGGGTGGATCACTCCCATTACTAAGAGGTCTTGTACACATCGTAGAAATGCCTCTTTCTTTATTAGGTTTGTTGATAACCTTGACAGATGAAATGTCCCTTGTGGAGGAGAAGTTTTGAAGTCCAGAAGGTATCCCTGAGATATGATATCCAACGCCCAGGGATCCTGGACATCTCTTGCCCAAGTCTGGGCGAAGAGAGAAAGTCTGCCCCCCACTAGATCCGCTTCCGGATAGGGGGCCCTTTCTTCATGCTGTCTTAGGGGCAGAAGTAGGTTTTCTGGCCTGCTTGCCCTTGTTCCAGGACTGGTTGCCTTTCCAACCCTGTCTGTAACGATTAGCAGTCCCTTCCTGTTTTGGAGCGGAGGAAGTTGATGCTGCTCCTGCCTTGAAATTACGAAAGGCACGAAAATTAGACTGTTTGGCCTTTGATTTGGCCCTGTCCTGAGGAAGGGTGTGACCCTTACCTCCAGTAATGTCAGCAATAATTTCTTTCAAGCCGGGCCCGAATAAGGTTTGCCCTTTGAAAGGAATATTAAGCAATTTAGATTTAGAAGTGACATCTGCTGACCAGGATTTAAGCCATAGCGCTCTGCGCGCCTGGATGGCGAATCCGGAGTTCTTAGCCGTTAGTTTGGTTAAATGCACAACGGCATCCGAAATAAATGCATTAGCTAGCTTAAGGGCTCTAAGCTTGCTCATAATCTCATCCAATGGTGCTGTGCGAATAGCCTCTTCCAGAGACTCAAACCAGAATGCCGCTGCAGCAGTGACGGGCGCAATGCATGCAAGGGGCTGTAATATAAAACCTTGTTGAACAAACATTTTCTTAAGGTAACCTTCTAATTTTTTATCCATTGGATCTGAGAAAGCACAGCTATCCTCCACCGGGATAGTGGTACGCTTGGCTAAAGTAGAAACTGCTCCCTCCACCTTAGGGACCGTCTGCCATAAGTCTCGTGTGGTGGCGTCTATTGGAAACATTTTTCTAAATATCGGAGGAGGGGAAAAGGGCACACCGGGTCTATCCCACTCCTCGCTAATAATCTCTGTAAGCCTTTTAGGTATAGGAAAAACGTCAGTACACACCGGCACCGCATAGTATTTATCCAGCCTACATAATTTCTCTGGGATTGCAACCGTGTCACAATCATTCGGAGCCGCTAACACCTCCCCTAGCAATACACGGAGGCTCTCAAGCTAAAATTTAAAATTTGAAATTTCTGAATCCGGTCTCCCCGGATCAGATCCGTCACCCACAGAATGAAGCTCTCCGTCCTCATGTTCTGCAAATTGTGACGCAGTATCGGACATGGCTCTCGTATCATCGGCGCGCTCTGTCCTTAACCCAGAGCTATCGCGCTTGCCTCTTAACTCAGGCAAATTAGATAATACCTCTTTCATAACATTAGCCATATCATGCAAAGTGATTTGTAAGGGCCTTGATGTACTTGGCTCCACAATCTCACGCACCTCCTGAGCGGGAGGCGAAGGTACTGACACGTGAGGAGAGTTAGGCGGCATAACTTCCCCCTCGTTGTCTGGTGATAATTTCTTTACCGGTAAAGACTGACTTTTATTTAAAGTAACATCAATACAATTGGTACACATATTTCTATTGGGCTCCACATTGGCTTTTAAACATACTGAACAAGTAGATTCATCTGTATCAGACATGTTTAAACAGACTAGCAATAAAGGCTAGCAAGCTTGGAAAAAACTTTCAATAAATTTACAAGCAATAGAAAAAACGCTTCAGCGCTTTCAAAAACACAAAAAAACTGTCACAGTTGAAATAACAATGAACTAATTCAGTTATAGCCAACAAATTTAACAGTAAATGTATGAATTTAGCAGAGGATTGCACCCACTAGCAAACGGATGATTAACCCCTCAATACCCAAAAAAATGGATAATCAATTTCAGATTTGACGCTTTTATCACAGTCAAACACACTGTCACAGGTCTGCTGTGACTGATTACCTCCCTCAAAAATGAATTTTGAAGACCCCTGAGCTCTCTGGAGACGTCCTGGATCAAGGAGGAAGAAGCAGGAAGACTGTGCTAGAATTTTAACTGCGCAACAAGGCGCTAAAAAAGGCCCCTCCCACTCATATTACAACAGTGGGAGACCTGTTACAACGGTTTCTATGCAGAAATAAACGTTAGCCATATGGAAAAAAAATCATGCAAAAAAGATTGATCACCAAAGTACCTCACAAAACGAATAACATGCCAGTAAACGTTTTAATAACAACTTTTCCAGTGTTATGCAAAGTTATCACTAAGCCTGCTACCAGTCGCTTCTACTGCAGTTAAGGCTCATACATTTATTTCAGTATTAACAGTATTTTCTCAGTCAAATTCTAGTCCCTAGAAAATAACTCAACTGCGCATACATTTATCAGCCTGATACCAGTCGCTACTACTGCATTAAAGGCTGTACTTATATCATATGGGTAACAGCAGTGTTTTCTTAGTCAATTCCATTCCTAGAAAATATTATACTGCACATACCTCATTTGCGGGGGACCCCACATGCTATTCCCTTTTCTGAAGTTACCCCACTCCTCAGAATGTGTGAGAACAGCCAGTGGATCTTAGTTACGTCTGCCAAGATCATAGAAAACGCAGGCAGATTTTCTTCTTCTAAATACTGCCTGAGAGAAAAAACAGCACACTCCAGTGCCATTTTAAAATAATAAACTTTTGATTGAAGAATAATTAAGTAAAAAACTCCTATCTCCTCTCACAACCTCCTTCGTTGAGACTTGCAAGAGAATGACTGGATATGACATGTGAGGGGAGGAGCTATATAGCAGCTCTGCTTGGGTGATCCTCTTGCAACTTCCTGTTGGGAAGGAGAATATATCCCATAAGTAATGAATGACCCGTGGACTGAACACACTTAACAAGAGAAATCATGTTTTTCTTGAAGGATGCAGACTTCTTCCTGTACCACTGCTTGAAGAAGGTGTCTTCCAGAAACTGGCAGTAGGACTGGGAGTTGAGCTTGACTCCATCCTCAACCCGAAAAGGCCCCACAAGCTCATCTTTGATGATACCAGCCCAAACCAGTACTCCACCTCCACCTTGCTGGCATCTGAGTCGGACTGGAGCTCTCTGCCCTTTACCAATCCAGCCACGGGCCCATCCATCTGGCCCATCAAGACTCACTCTCATTTCATCAGTCCATAAAACCTTAGAAAAATCAGTCTTGAGATATTTCTTGGCCCAGTCTTGACGTTTCAGCTTGTGTATCTTGTTCAGTGGTGGTCGTCTTTCAGCCTTTCTTACCTTGGCCATGTCTCTGAGTATTGCACAGCTCTGAAATAAGGCCAAACTGGTGGCAAGTGGCATCTTGGCAGCTGCACGCTTGACTTTTCTCAGTTCATGGGCAGTTATTTTGCGCCTTGGTTTTTCCACACGCTTCTTGCAACCCTGTTGACTATTTTGAATGAAACACTTGATTGTTCGATGATCACGCTTCAGAAGCTTTGCAATTTTAAGAGTGCTGCATCCCTCTGCAAGATATCTCACTATTTTTTACTTTTCTGAGCCTGTCAAGTCCTTCTTTTGACCCATTTTGCCAAAGGAAAGGAAGTTGCCTAATAATTATGCACACCTGATATAGGGTGTTGATGTCATTAGACCACACCCCTTCTCATTACAGAGATGCACATCACCTAATATGCTTAATTGGTAGTAGGCTTTCGAGCCTATACAGCTTGGAGTAAGACAACATGCATAAAGAGGATGATGTGGTCAAAATACTCATTTGCCTAATAATTCTGCACTCCCTGTAAGTAATAAGTAACATGTAATATGTGTAGACTTGATAGGACATACATAAGGTTATACTAAGTAATAAGTAACATGTAATATGTGTAGACTTGATAGGACATACATAAGGTTATACTAAGTAATAAGTAACAGTAATATGTGCAGACTTGATGGGACATACATAAGGCTATACTAAGTAATAAGTAACAGTATAACCTTATGTATGTCCTATCAAGTCTACACATATTACATGTTACTTATTACTTAGTATAACCTTATGTATGTCCCATCAAGTCTATACATATTACTAAGTAATAAGTAACATGTAATATGTGTAGACTTGATAGGACATACATAAGGCTATACTAAGTAATAAGTAACATGTAATATGTGTAGACTTGATGGGACATACATAAGGTTATACTAAATAATAAGTAACATGTAATATGTGTAGACTTGATAGGACATACATAAGGCTATACTAAGTAATAAGTAACATGTAATCTGTGTAGACTTGATAGGACATGCATAAGGCTATACTAAGTAATAAGTAACAGTAATATGGCTAGACTTGATGGGACATGGATAAGGTTATACTAAGTAATAAGTAACATGTAATATGTGTAGACTTGATGGGGACATGCATCAGGCTATACTAAGTAATAAGTAACATGTAATATGTGTAGACTTGATGGGGACATACATAAGGTTATACTAAGTAATAAGTAACATGTAATATGTGTAGACTTGATGGGACATACATAAGGCTATACTAAGTAATAAGCAACATGTAATATGTGTAGTCTTGATGGGACATGCATAAGGCTATACTAAATAATAAGTAACATGTAATATGTGTAGACTTGATAGGACATGCATAAGGCTATACTAAGTAATAAGTAACAAGTAATATGAGTAGACTTGATGGGACATACATAAGGTTATACTAAGTAATAAGTAACATGTAATATGTGTAGACTTGATGGGACATGCATAAGGCTATACTAAGTAATATGTAATATGTGTAGACTTGATGGGACATACATAAGGCTATACTAAGTAATAAGCAACATGTAATATGTGTAGACTTGATGGGACATACATAAGGCTATACTAAGTAATAAGTAACATGTAATATGTGTAGACTTGATGGGACATGCATAAGGCTATACTAAGTAATATGTAATATGTGTAGACTTGATGGGACATACATAAGGCTATACTAAGTAATAAGCAACATGTAATATGTGTAGACTTGATGGGACATACATAAGGCTATACTAAGTAATAAGTAACATGTAATATGTGTAGACTTGATGGGACATGCATAAGGCTATACTAAGTAATAAGTAAATATGTGTAGACTTGATGAGCCTTTTTGGTTCTTATCTACTGTCAAATTTGACGTTTATGTTTAAGCAGGGCTCGTTAAGCACATAGTTACGGTAAACAGAGCACCATGCAAGTATTTACATAGCTCTTACAGGAGACAGGCAAGAGACTTGCCCTTTGGTACCCAAACATTATCAAAATTCCAGGAGTGATATAGAACGTCTGCACACATACACAAGAAAAAAGTGCCAGGCAATGATGTCAGAGAGCAAAACACCCAGTAATATCATACTGACCTCACTGTCTTCCTCCTCCTCCTCCTCCTCTTCTGCCTCATCAGATTCTTCACTGTCTTCAAAATACTTTGACTTGTTGGAAGCTGGACATGTGGAGGAGCATGAGGGGCCAGCCTCCCCGGTGGAAGAAGACACGGCTTCATCTGTAGATTTGGTCTTTGATGGGGAGGAATCTTGCGGTAAACTGTCTTTATCTGACGAGGATGGTTCTGCTCCCTCTTCCTTCCCATTCTTCTTCTTATTTTCACCAGCTGTCTCCCCCATACTCAGGTCTCCATTCACACCGACCTCCACGGCCTTCTCCTCTACGACTTTCTTATCCCCCGCATGCTGCCCAAATCTCGTCTTTGCATTTTTACCACAGTTCTGACCGTAGCGAGTGAGCAGCTCCTCAATGGTCATTGTAGCTTCTTCATGCAACAGTGCGGCTTCCTCGTTGTCCACTAAAACACGAGAGAATGCGGGGGAGGGGAACTAATTACATATGGAATCACTAATGGCATCTCAAACATCGTGAATGTCAAAAACACACCCAACACTGCTATCACAACACACCTCAGTAAGCCATCAAGGTCTGGTGGTGTGGCTAGACAAAGTCCCTGCAGTTGACTATCACTGATAAACACATTTTAACACTAGCTATGTCAGAGGAGTATTGTTACTAATAAATTTTACAGGCTATGTCAGGGAAGAGTATTGTTACTAATAAATTTTACAGGCTATGTCAGGGAAGAGTATCGTTACTAATACATTATACAGGCTATGTCAGGGAAGAGTATTGTTACTAATAAATTATACAGGCTATGTCAGGGAAGAGTATTGTTACTAATAAATTATACAGGCTATGTCAGGGAAGAGTATTGTTACTAATAAATTATACAGGCTATGTCAGGGAAGAGTATTGTTACTAATAAATTATACAGGCTATGTCAGGGAAGAGTATTGTTACTAATAAATTTTACAGGCTATGTCAGGGAAGAGTATTGTTACTAATAAATTATACAGGCTATGTCAGGGAAGAGCATCATTACTAATAAATTATACAGGCTATGTCAGGGAAGAGTATTGTTACTAATACATTATACAGGCTATGTCAGGGAAGAGTATTGTTACTAATACATTATACAGGCTATGTCAGGGAAGAGTATTGTTACTAATACATTATACAGGCTATGTCAGGGAAGAGTATTGTTACTAATAAATTATACAGGCTATGTCAGGGAAGAGTATTGTTACTAATAAATTATACAGGCTATGTCAGGGAAGAGTATTGTTACTAATAAATTATACAGGCTATGTCAGGGAAGAGTATTGTTACTAATAAATTATACAGGCTATGTCAGGGAAGAGTATTGTTACTAATACATTATACAGGCTATGTCAGGGAAGAGTATTGTTACTAATACATTATACAGGCTATGTCAGGGAAGAGTATTGTTACTAATAAATTATACAGGCTATGTCAGGGAAGAGTATTGTTACTAATAAATTATACAGGCTATGTCAGGGAAGAGTATTGTTACTAATAAATTATACAGGCTATGTCAGGGAAGAGTATCGTTACTAATAAATTATACAGGCTATGTCAGGGAAGAGTATTGTTACTAATAAATTATACAGGCTATGTCAGGGAAGAGTATTGTTACTAATAAATTATACAGGCTATGTCAGGGAAGAGCATCATTACTAATAAATTATACAGGCTATGTCAGGGAAGAGTATTGTTACTAATACATTATACAGGCTATGTCAGGGAAGAGTATTGTTACTAATAAATTATACAGGCTATGTCAGGGAAGAGTATTGTTACTAATAAATTATACAGGCTATGTCAGGGAAGAGTATTGTTACTAATAAATTATACAGGCTATGTCAGGGAAGAGTATTGTTACTAATAAATTATACAGGCTATGTCAGGGAAGAGTATTGTTACTAATAAATTATACAGGCTATGTCAGGGAAGAGTATTGTTACTAATAAATTATACAGGCTATGTCAGGGAAGAGTATTGTTACTAGGGTTGCACCGATACCATTTTTTTATGACCGAGTACAAGTACCGATACTTGTTTTCAAATACTCGCCGATACCAAATACCGATACTTTTTTTTTTAATGTAATGTGATAGTTTACCAAGCACAATACAGACTAATTATTTAAGATTACTTCTTTATAATTATAAAGGACTGTAATTCAAAAGACATTATGAAATAATAAAACAATTTTATTTGTCACAAGGTTCAATGAACATGTTTATAAATAAAAAAAATTTACAATAAAATATTACATTTAAAGCGGTGATGCAATTGGGTTGTAGGGCTTTTTTTTTTTCCAAAAAAAGCTTTATTGAATGAACACATACAGAATGACATC
Organism: Bombina bombina; assembly: GCF_027579735.1. Lineage (NCBI taxonomy): Eukaryota > Metazoa > Chordata > Amphibia > Anura > Bombinatoridae > Bombina > Bombina bombina. Next base: position 12,425,457 of record NC_069502.1, on the reverse strand, counting down.
CTTTACATTCAAGGTGATGAATAGCATATTAACATCCAGGATATTCACAACATATCGAAGGAGACAAGCCAGAGTAAAGGACTGACAAATAACCATATTATTACATTTGTTATGTTCAATGCTGTACATTTCACTTTGCTAATTTCCAATAATACGCTAAAATATTTGAGGCTGACGCCGTCGGGTCCAGACATACCATGTTTACAACCTGTCAAGGTTGTCACTTCAATGTTGAATGTGGATAGGCCCAGCCACGCCAGCCCCAGTTAAACTTTGAACACTTCAGGATGAGACAGGGACAAGAGAGGAAAGATAGGAGGGGGTAGCAGAGAGGGGGGGGGGGAGCATTAATAAAAGGGGGGGGGGGGATGGGGAAATGGTTGGGGAGAGGGAAGAGAAAAAAATAAAAAATTATATATTAATGAGAGGAGGGGGGGATGGATAATGGATATTAACTCTATCAATTTTGGCCCAGGGAACCCAAACCCTTCACAGATTTCGCCACAGCGATCAACCCAAACTCCAATATTATTTTGAACCTATATTTCCTTGCCCTCCCAGATCAGAATCATGTATTCATGTGTCTCCAGCCTCCCAGTCTTTAGATAATGGAATCTCTCTAGGCTCAATAGGTCCCAGACCCGGCCCTCCACTCCTCAAGGCTTGGTGTGTGTAGGGATTTCCAATGTCTTGGTATGAGTCCCTTTGCACAGTTTAACATTAAGAGGAGCAGGTGGCGTTTTGCTTCCATGACTATTTTAGGAAGTTCGTGGTATATGAGATATTTAGGATCCGGAGGTATAATAACTTCTAGTAGTTTGCTGCATTCCCGGAATACCTCGCTCCAGAAGGGCCGTATATGGGGGCAATGCCACCTAATATGTAGCATAGATCCCAGCCTCTCCAACACCCCCCGCTCGTGTGTGGGTAAAAAATTTTCAGCCTCTGTGGGGTGAGGTACCACCTGCTCAGAAACTTAAAATGTAGTTCCTGAAGTCTCATCGAGACAGACACCCGTTTCGCTTAGTGGAATATGGATATCCACGCCTTTAAGTCAGGTTCTAGGCCCAATTCTTGTTGCCAAGCAACCACATAGGGGGGAAGCGCATCATCTCCTCCCGAGTAGTAGCTTATATAGAGTCGAGATAAGATGTTGCGGCAAGCTCGGTGAGGTGCAAAGCACCTCAAAAGGCGTTATTGGTCTATTCAGCGATTCCCTGTCACGCAGGATGTTAAAATAGTGATTGAATTGCGCCGTTCTGAACCATGAGGAGAATAGGTCACAATCCCAATCAGCCAGTTCTGCCTGTAATTTGATTTTACCCCTTGTCAGAGCACTCAATATCGCGGTCTCAGCTAATGTGTAACAAGATCTCCGAGAGTAAATTTTGTTCGCTAACCCGTTATCCGGGTTTTCTCGAACAGGCGTCACCGGCGAGAGGGGTGTGGAGATATGTGGTCTCACCCTAATCAGTTTGTCCCAGCTACGTAGTGCATTTTCATCAGCGGGTATTGGAGGAGCCAATTGGGGCGTTGTGTGGGGCTGATCCACGCGAGAGAGCCCACATTGCCCCTATGGAGAATCTCCCTGTCTAAGCTTATCCAGGCCTTGTTGGGTGAGCCATGACACCACTCGACCAGACGCTGCAATTGAATAGCCTTAAGGTATTCGCTCAGTCGAGGGACACCTGCCCCCCCCCCCGGTCTCTAGGGAGATACATCGTTCTTTTATTAATCCTTGGTCTCAGACCATTCCAGACATAAGACTCTAGTGCTGACTGAATTTGGTGGATTATATGTTCTGCTGATGACAGAGGAATCGCCTGCATAATATAGAGGACCCTAGGCAAGATGTTCATTTTTGCTACTTGGATTCTACCCATCCAAGAGATGGTTTTGTTCTTCAATGTTGCCAGATCTCGGATTACCTCATCTCTTATGCGTTTGTAGTTTATATTCACTATTTCTTTAACCGAGGCGGCTAAGGTGATACCCAAGTATTTTAAATGTTTTGTAACAATTTTTAGGGGGCGACAGTCGTTATGGGATGCAAAAACGTCTCTAGACAATGAAACGTTCAACACCTCAGATTTGGTGAGATTGAGTGAAAAATCCGACACCCGCCCGAACCTTTCAAACTCGGCCAACGACTCCCGCAGGGACAAGTCATTGTCAGCCAGGGTCAAAAGCACGTCGTCGGCGTACATGGCCAATTTATGCTCCACATCCCCCGTTCGGTATCCACATATCTCAGTGTTTTTGCGTATTCTACAGGCTAGGACCTCCATAACCAGGGCAAAAAGCAGGGGTGAAAGGGGACACCCTTGTCTCGTTCCATTTGATATCCTGAAGGATTCAGAGAACAGTCCATTCACACGGACTTTGGCGTTCGGGTTGGAATATAAAGAGAATATATAATTAATGAAACGTGATCCGAAACCCATTTTTTCCAGGGTGTGCAGCATAAATGTCCAATTGACCCGGTCAAAGGCCTTTTCCGCGTCCGTCGACACAAGGACCAACGGAGCGGAATTGGCCTGTGCATGAGTGATCAGTTGGATTACTCTGAGAGTGTTATCCCGTGCCTCTCTGGCCGGGATAAACCCTGTTTGGTCCGTGGAGACCAGCTGGAGCAAGAAGTTTTTGAAGCGATTCGCTATCACCTTGGCCAGAATCTTAACATCGTAGTTAAGCAGCGATATTGGTCTGTAACTGCCAGGCAGGTTTTCTGGTTTGCCCGGTTTGGGAATAACCGAAATATACGCTTCAAGCATTGTACTCGGTAGGGTAGGAGCCTCGGGAAGCTGGTTAAATACCCGAAGCAGATGGGGAATTAATACACCGGCAAATTTTTTGTAGTAGCGCATGCCAAACCCATCAGGACCTGGGCTTTTGTCGGTTGGAAGGCTTTTAATGGCAGCTAGGATCTCTTCCACTGCTATAGGCGCTTCCAATTGACTCGCCTGTTCCGCAGACAAAGATGGCACTTCTGCTTTTTCAATATAGTCAAGGGTCTCTGGTTTAAGAGTCTGTCTGTCTCGGGGGTCTACTTGCAGATCTTCTCTGTGTGTATATTGTATAGGGCTTTATAGAAGGTGCCAAAGATATTTCCCTGTTTGTCCGTGGATTCATAGAAAAACGAGCACAATCTTTTTCGAGCCAACGCTCGGGCCAGGAACTTCCCCGCTTTGTTACTATGTTCAAAGAACATTTGACGCAATATGAGGGCTTTTTTGTGTTGCTCTTCCTGTAGATGGCGTAGCAGCGCCGATCTGACTGAAGCCAGCTCTTTTTGTAGTGCCCGGTCTGTGGGCTGTTCTTTATGTGTTAGTTCTATTTGTGAGACTTGTGCTAATAATACATTATAAGTCTCTCTTTTGGATCTGCGCTTAGCTGCGCTGCGTCTGATCAGGCAGCCCCTGATAACACTCTTGTGTGCCTCCCACACGACAGAGCTATCCATAGCGTCATTCGCGTTCAGGAGGAAATATTCCTCTATGTTTTTATGTAGTTCAGTTGTTAAGAGTTTGTCATCTAGGAGATATTCATCAAGCCTCCAAACGTGAGGAATTATTGGGGTGTTTGGCCAGTTGATAGTGCATTTAACAGGTGCATGATCCGACCATGTGATCGTGCTGATACTGCAACCTGTTGTCACCCAGAGACCCACGAGTCGGTAAAAAGATAGTCTATTCTGGTGTACTTCCTGTGGGGGGTGTGAATAAAAAGAAAAATTTTTGTCTGATGGGTGGTAGGTACGCTAGATATCGTGTATGACTAGGTCTCTTAAGGACCGAGATAGATGTTTAGTCACTTTTTGTGGGGTGCTGGAAAGGCCGTCCAAAGCATCCAAACTGGGGTTTAGTGAGATATTAAAATCTCCTCCCAGGAAGAGGACACCTTTCTGTATTTCCAAGATGAGCCGTGCTATATTCTTAAAAAACACATCCTGTGCCCTGTTTGGGAAATATAGATTGGCCAGGGTCATGGGTCTGCCATATAATTTGCCTATCATAATTATATATCTTCCATTAGGGTCTTTCAAGATTTGTTCTGATTGGAAGGGAACACTGTGGTGGAACACTATGCCAACTCCATTTTTTTTGGAGGGTCCAGAAGCAAAATTAGCTGTTTGATAGTGTCTGCTAAACCACTTGGGCTCCCTGTATTTAGAGTAGTGGGTTTCTTGAATAAAAATGATGTCACCACCCATTCTATGTAAGTCTCTTGTGATAATTGAGCGTTTCCCCGGGTTGTTTGGGCCCTTAACATTCACTGTGAGGAGGTCCAGATTATGGACTCTATGCCGCTGGTGCGGGAGCGCCATTTATGTGCAGGGGGGAGGGGTGGGAGAGAGAGAAAAAAAAAAAAGGGGGGGTAATATATAAGAGGGAGGGGTAGAAAGCGGGGAGGATAAGGGGAGAGGGTAAATGGAGGGATAAGAAGTGGAAGTTTTAAATGGAGGAGGGTTGATACGTACAGAGAAAGGAACAGGGGTGGGGACGATTTAAGGGGGGTATAGGGGGCACGGGAGGAAGAGGGATATTGAGCAGAAAGGTGGGGGAAGAAGTAGCAGGTGAAGAGGATTCCAGAAGGTACCAGGCAACAAAAGGCTGGATCCTCACGTGTAACACAAAAGAATCAGGGGGTAGAGGGTTAGAAGATAGGGGATAGGTATCTATATATTTAGTAAGTAAACCAATAGGAGGTATTAGCCTCAATACTCTTGTAACAATATATTAACAGATAATTGAACTTTGTAGGTATAGTAACTCCAAAAATGTCATTAACCATTGTCAGAACATTGATGTATACTAAGGACGAATACCCAAACCGTCCAACATAACAGCACCCGCATGGAACTCTGTATATTCTATAAAGTGCCCGGTTCATCAGCCCACCCAGTATGCCCTAGTTCATATTTAGCTAGATTCTTCCTCAAACTAACCCCACGTGCTTCTTTAATTAGGCTAATAGGTTTCTCGACTAGGTGTTTTTTTTTTTTGTTTTTTGTTTTTTAAATATTTTTAATTTATATTGTTTTCTCATAGTTCTCCAATAATGTTTATGGAAGAGTTAAAATTCCTTGCAGCCTTGGTTTCCCTCACCTGATGTAACATGTTCCAAGCGACTGCCCTCTTCCCTCCTCCAGACCCAAGAGGTCTCCTATTTTTAAATTCTATGCTATGTTATTATATATACATTTTGCTAGTTCTTGAGGGGGGAAAAAACAGCCAGTCAGACCAACCGCTTGTATCCCTGAGTGAGAAGTATATTTGTGCATGAGAAACTGTGAACATATGCAACAATACAATGATAATTGTCAAGAACAATTCAGCAATTAACACAGTGCTATAGATGAGCGTAAAAAACTATTTATGTAAGAACTTACCTGATAAATTCATTTCTTTCATATTAGCAAGAGTCCATGAGCTAGTGACGTATGGGATATACATTCCTACCAGGAGGGGCAAAGTTTCCCAAACCTCAAAATGCCTATAAATACACCCCTTACCACACCCACAAATCAGTTTAACGAATAGCCAAGAAGTGGGGTGATAAGAAAAAAAGTGCGAAAGCATAAAAAATAAGGAATTGGAATAATTGTGCTTTATACAAAAAAATCATAACCACCACAAAAAGGGTGGGCCTCATGGACTCTTGCTAATATGAAAGAAATGAATTTATCAGGTAAGTTCTTACATAAATTATGTTTTCTTTCATGTAATTAGCAAGAGTCCATGAGCTAGTGACGTATGGGATAATGACTACCCAAGATGTGGATCTTTCCACGCAAGAGTCACTAGAGAGGGAGGGATAAAATAAAGACAGCCAATTCCGCTGAAAATAATCCACACCCAAAATAAAGTTTAAATTTTATAATGAAAAATGATAAGCAGAAGATTCAAACTGAAACAGCTGCCTGAAGTACTTTTCTACCAAAAACAGCTTCAGAAGAAGAAAACACATCAAAATGGTAGAATTTAGTAAAAGTATGCAAAGAAGACTGCTGTGCAAATCTGGTCAACCGAAGCTTCATTCCTAAACGCCCAGGAAGTAGAAACTGACCTAGTAGAATGAGCTGCAATCCTTTGAGGCGGAGTTTTACCCGACTCGACATAAGCATGATGAATTAAAGATTTCAACCAAGATGCCAAGGAAATGGCAGAAGCCTTCTGACCTTTCCTAGAACCAGAAAAGATAACAAATAGACTAGAAGTCTTTCGGAAATTCTTAGTAGCTTCAACATAATATTTCAAAGCTCTAACCACATCCAAAGAATGCAATGATTTCTTCTTAGAATTCTTAGGACATAATGAAGGAACCACAATTTCTCTACTAATGTTGTTAGAATTCACAACCTTAGGTAAGAATTTAAAAGAAGTTCGCAACACCGCCTTATCCTGATGAAAAATCAGAAAAGGAGACTCAAAAGAAAGAGCAGATAATTCAGAAACTCTTCTGGCAGAAGAGATGGCCAAAAGGAACAAAACTTTCCAAGAAAGTAATTTGATGTCCAATGAATGCATAGGTTCAAACGGAGGAGCTTGAAGAGCCCCCAGAACCAAATTCAAACTCCAAGGAGGAGAAATTGACTTAATGACAGGTTTTATACGAACCAAAGCTTGTACAAAACAATGAATATCAGGAAGATTAGCAATCTTTCTGTGAAAAAGAACAGAAAGAGCAGAGATTTGTCCTTTCAAGGAACTTGCAGACAAACCTTTATCCAAACCATCCTGAAGAAACTGTAAAATTCTCGGAATTCTAAAAGAATGCCAGGAAAAATGATGAGAAAGACACCAAGAAATATAAGTCTTCCAGACTCTATAATATATCTCCCTAGATACAGATTTACGAGCCTGTAACATAGTATTAATCACAGAGTCAGAGAAACCTCTTTGACTAAGAATCAAGCGTTCAATCTCCATACCTTTAAATTTAAGGATTTGAGATCCTGATGGAAAAAAGGACCTTGCGACAGAAGGTCTGGTCTTAACGGAAGAGTCCACGGTTGGCAAGAGGCCATCCGGACAAGATCCGCATACCAAAACCTGTGAGGCCATGCTGGAGCTACCAGCAGAACAAACGAGCATTCCTTCAGAATCTTGGAGATTACTCTTGGAAGAAGAACTAGAGGCGGAAAGATATAGGCAGGATGATACTTCCAAGGAAGTGACAATGCATCCACTGCTTCCGCTTGAGGATCCCTGGATCTGGACAGATACCTGGGAAGTTTCTTGTTTAGATGAGAGGCCATCAGATCTATTTCTGGAAGTCCCCACAGTTGAACAATCTGAAGAAATACCTCTGGGTGAAGAGACCATTCGCCCGGATGTAACGTTTGGCGACTGAGATAATCCGCTTCCGAATTGTCTATACCTGGGATATGAACCGCAGAAACTAGACAGGAGCTGGATTCCGCCCAAACCAGAATTTGAGATACTTCTTTCATAGCCAGAGGACTGAGTCCCTCCTTGATGATTGATGTATGCCACAGTAGTGACATTGTCTGTCTGAAAACAAATGAACGATTCTCTCTTTAGAAGAGGCCATGACTGAAGAGCTCTGAAAATTGCACGGAGTTCCAAAATATTGATCGGTAATCTCACCTCCTGAGATTCCCAAATCCCTTGTGCTGTCAGAGACCCCCAAACAGCTCCTCAACCTGTCAGACTTGCATCTGTTGAAATTATAGTCCAGGTCGGAAGAACAAAAGAAGCCCCCTGAACTAAACGATGGTGATCTGTCCACCACGTCAGAGAGTGTCGTACAATCGGTTTTAAAGATATTAATTGAGATATCTTTGTGTAATCCCTGCACCACTGGTTCAGCATACAATGCTGAAGAGGTCGTATGTGAAAACGAGCAAAGGGGATCGCGTCCGATGCAGCAGTCATAAGACCTAGAATTTCCATGCATAAGGCTACCGAAGGGAATGATTGTGACTGAAGGTTTCGACAAGCTGATATCAATTTTAGACGTCTCTTGTCTGTCAAAGATAGAGTCATGGACACTGAATCTATCTGGAAACCTAAAAAAGGTTACCCTTGTCTGAGGAATCAATGAACTTTTTGGTAAATTGATCCTCCAACCATGATCTTGAAGAAACAACACAAGTCGATTCGTATGAGATTCTGCTAAATGTGAAGACTGAGCAAGTACCAAGATATCGTCCAAATAAGGAAATACCACAATACCCTGTTCTCTGATTACAGACAGAAGGGCACCGAGAACCTTTGTAAAAATTCTTAGAGCTGTTGCTAGGCCAAACGGCAGAGCCACAAACTGGTAATGCTTGTCTAGGAAAAAGAATCTCAGAAACTGATAGTGATCTGGATGAATCGGAATATGCAGATATGCATCTTGTAAATCTATTGTAGACATATAATGCCCTTGCTGAACAAAAGGCAGGATAGTCCTTACAGTTACCATTTTGAATGTTGGTATCCTTACATAACGATTCAATATTTTTAGATCCAGAACTGGTCTGAAGGAATTCTCCTTCTTTGGTACAATGAAAAGATTTGAATAAAACCCCAGCCCCTGTTCCAGAACTGGAACTGGCATAATTACTCCAGCCAACTCTAGATCTGAAACACATTTCAGAAATGCTTGAGCCTTCGCTGGATTTACTGGGACACGGGAAAGAAAAAATCTCTTTGCAGGAGGCCTTATCTTGAAGCCAATTCTGTACCCTTCTGAAACAATGTTCTGAATCCAAAGATTGTGAACGGAATTGATCCAAATTTCCTTGAAAAAAAACGTAATCTGCCCCCTACCAGCTGAGCTGGAATGAGGGCCGCACCTTCATGTGGACTCAGGAGCTGGCTTTGATTTTCTAAAAGGCTTGGATTTATTCCAAACTGGAGATGGTTTCCAAACTGATACCGCTCCTGAGGATGAAGGATCAGGCTTTTGTTCCTTGTTGTGACGAAAGGAACGAAAACGATTATTAGACCTAAATTTACCTTTAGATTTTTTATCCTGTGGTAAAAAAGTTCCTTTCCCTCCAGTAACAGTTGAGATAATAGAAACTGAGAACCAAATAATTTATTACCCTGGAAAGAAAGGGAAAGCAGAGTAGACTTAGAAGACATATCAGCATTCCAAGTTTTAAGCCATAAAGCTCTTCTAGCTAAAATAGCTAGAGACATATACCTGACATCAACTCTAATGATATCAAAGATGGCATCACAAACAAAATTATTAGCATGTTGAAGAAGAATAATAATGTTATGAGAATTATGATGTTACTTGTTGCGCTAAAGCTTCTAACCAAAAACTTGAAGCTGCAGCAACATCCGCTAAAGATATAGCTGGTCTAAGAAGATTACCTGAACACAAGTAAGCTTTTCTTAGAAAGGATGCAATTTTCCTATCTAAAGGATCCTTAAAGGAAGTACCATCTGCCGTAGGAATAGTAGTACGCTTAGCAAGAGTAGAGACAGCCCCATCAACCTTAGGGATTTTGTCCCAAAACTCTAATCTGTCAGATGGCACAGGATATAATTGCTTAAAACGTTTAGAAGGAGTAAATGAATTACCCAAATTATTCCATTCCCTGGAAATTACTTCAGAAATAGCACCAGGAACAGGAAAAACTTCTGGAATAACTACAGGAGATTTAAAAACCTTATTTAAACGTTTAGATTTAGTATCAAGAGGACCAGAATCCTCAATTTCTAATGCAATTAGGACTTCTTTAAGTAAAGAACGAATAAATTCCATTTTAAATAAATATGAAGATTTATCAGGATCAACCTCTGAGACAGAATCCTCTGAACCAGAAGAACTATTATCAGAATCAGAATGATGATGTTCATTTAAAAATTCATCTGAAAAAAGAGAAGTTTTAAAAGCCTTTTTATGTTTACTAGAAGGAGGAATAACAGACATAGCCTTCTTAATGGATTTAGAAACAAAATCTCTTATGTTATCAGGAACACTGAGTATTAGATGTTGACGAAACAGCAACAGGTAATGTAACTTTACTAAAGGAAATTTTATCTGCATTAATAAGTTTGTCATGACATTCAATACAAACAACAGCTGGAGGAACAGCTACCAAAAGTTTACAGCAGATACACTTAGCTTTGGTAGCTCCAGCATTAGGCAGCGATTTTCCAGAAGTATCTTCTGACTCAGTTGCAACGTGGAACATCTTGCAATATGTAATAGAAAAAACAACATATAAAGCAAAATTGATCAAATTCCTTAAATGACAGTTTCAGGAATGGGAAAAAATGCCAGTGAACAAGCTTCTAGCAACCAGAAGCAATAAATGAGACTTAAATAATGTGGAGACAAAAATCACCCCCATATTTTTTTAGCGCCAAAAAAGCCGCCAACATTATTTGGCGCCTAAATGCTATTGGCGCCAAAAATGACGCCACATCCGGAACGCCGACATTTTTGGCGCGAAAAAAAAACGTCAAAAAATGACGCAACCTCCGGCGACACGTATGACGCCGGAAACAGAAAAATTTTCGCGCCAAGAAAGTCTGCGCCAAGAATGACGCAATAAAATGAAGCATTTTCAGCCCCCGCAAGCCTAACAGCCCACAGGGAAAAAGTCAAATTTTAAGGTAAGATAAAAATTTATATATTCAAATGCATTATCCCAAATATGAAACTGACTGTCTGAAATAAGGAAATGTTGAACATCCTGAGTCAAGGCAAATAAATGTTTGAATACATATATTTAGAACTTTTATATAAAGTGCCCAACCATAGCTTTAGAGTGTCACAGAAAATAAGACTTACTTACCCCAGGACACTCATCTACATATTGTAGAAAGCCAAACCAGTACTGAAACAAAAATCAGCAGAGGTAATGGTATATATATATATAAGAGTATATCGTCGATCTGAAAAGGGAGGTAAGAGATGAATCTCTACGACCGATAACAGAGAACCTATGAAATAGACCCCGTAGAAGGAGATCATTGAATTCAAATAGGCAATACTCTCCTCACATCCCTCTGACATTCACTGCACGCTGAGAGGAAAACCGGGCTCCAACCTGCTGCGGAGCGCATATCAACGTAGAATCTAGCACAAACTTACTTCACCACCTCCATAGGAGGCAAAGTTTGTAAAACTGATTTGTGGGTGTGGTGAGGGGTGTATTTATAGGCATTTTGAGGTTTGGGAAACTTTGCCCCTCCTGGTAGGAATGTATATCCCATACGTCACTAGCTCATGGACTCTTGCTAATTACATGAAAGAAATAAGCAACATATCATTTCCCAGAATCTGCCAGTGTCTTTCAGTATCTGAGCATTCTAATTAAGGAGTCAACAACGCTTAATGTGAGGCACCTTGCTAAAAGGCTGGAAGAAAACGTTATAATTAAAACATATTTCCCATAATGGGATAGGTAGTCATTAACTTATCTGTTCCAGAAGAAGGTGGGACTGTTGGGCCCATGCAGGGTATTCTGTGAGAAGCCCAGGTCCACCAGTGCACCAGGTGCAGACTGGTGTTACAAAATGTCCGGCCTCCAAGTGCCTAATCATGCTCCCGGGCAGCTACCCCTCGGTTAATATCAGGGCCTGGTTGTGCAGGGGCTACAGGTATATTAGGTGGCCTGATCTGAAGTCCAAATGTCTGATTTAGGGTGTGAAGATCCTCTGAAGACCTGTAGATTGCTGTTGAGCCGTTTTTAGATGCGATGATGCAGGTGGGGAATCCCCATCTGTATTTTATTTGTTGCTCTTTGAGGCTGGAAGTAATATAGCGCAAGTCTCTTCGCTTCTGAAGGGTTGCAGGACACAAATCCGTGTAGACCTGAATCTCGGCACCGTCATATGTAAGAGGATGTTTGTTTCTGGACAGACGAACAATTTCCTCTTTGTCTTTATAGGAGAGTAGTTTAATAATGATGTCCCTTGGTGGTGCCCTGGCTGGCGGTCTGGGCCTAAGAGCCCTGTGTGCCCTTTCGACTTTTACTTCTGCCGCGTTAGGTGTGTCCTTAAGGAATTTAAAGAAATCTTGTATATATAGGCTTATCTCAGGGGGATTTATTGTTTCAGGCACTCCGCGCAATCTCAAGTTATTGCGCCTGCTCCTGTTCTCCAGATCCTCAATCCTGTCTGTCAGAGTCTGCACTGTGGCGTCTTGAGATTGTATACAGCTGGCCTGATGTTGGAGATCTGAGCGCATTGTTTCTTGCGTTTCTTCTATCTGTGAAACTCTATGATCAACTGCCGCTATGTCCTTTTTGAATTCCCCAAACATAAGCTTGACATCCATCATAGCTTCATGTATATCATGTTTGGATGATAGGTGCTTAATATCCTCTCTGGTAAGGTAGGAGGGTTGCTGGGGATCTAGGCTAGATGTCTGGACAGCTGCAGATTGTTTGCCACTGTCATGTGTCTCTCTATGAGTACCAGGGGTAGAATCAGCTGAAATTAGATAGCTCTCCATGTTGGATGATTGGGAGCCTTTGGGCGGCTTAACTATGCGCCTATTAGCCATTCTTCTGTGCGTTTGACTACACCACAGGGCAGAAAGGGTTCCCCAAGCTTCCAATGTACAGTAGGTGCAGGTGAAAGTTTGTGCGTCTGCAAATGATGCAAGATCAGGGAAGACAGGCCTGTGCAATCTAATAGTTCCTTCTCACTTGGGATCAGTTCAGAGCTCTCTCTCACCTCTACCAGGCCTTGTCAGTTGTACTGACCAAGGTGACAGTGTGAGCTAATGGGTCTCTAAAGTGCAATGTCGGCTTAGTGCTGCTAGGATTTAAGTTGCTTGTTACACTTATCAATTAGGAGCCCTCACAGTCCCTTTATTCTGTTCTTGTTATCTGCCAACAGGACTGTCTATGCCTCTGCTGCTCCGCCTCTCAAACAGGGACCACAGGTTACGCTACACCGGTCCTCTTTATACTTTCAACCGGCACCTGCTTACTCTTACCCGACTGTCAGGGAAACCTTCCAATCCAGCCAGGTCGCCAGAGGTCCGGGCACTACTCGATCCGGTCTTTTGGAGGCAGTCTGGCACTTAGCATTAAAGCGATGCGGGTCGCTCCTCACTTGGCGCGGTGCTTGTCACAACCGCCTCAGCTGGTTCCCTTTCAGCTCGGACCCCACCGTGTTTATTCTTTGCAGGACGTCTCCGCTACAGTCCCACACCTCGATGCAGCTGCCACCAGTGCCCGGTCTGCCCCTGGATGCAAAAGGTAAGGTAGAGGCCTAATGCACCTCAATGCCCCAAGTCTCCTATGTGGTGTGCCGCCCTTTCCAGCCGTCCAGACCTGTTAAGTAGTTGGGAGTCTGGGTTACAGTCGGCCCGGTCTAGTTGTAGGCTATCGGGTGTTTTAGCCAGGGTACAGAATAGGTCGCTGCTTGCTTCTCGCGGTCGTTGTTGTTGCCGCTATATTAGGTTCCTTATCCGCCCAGGCCCCTCTGCGGTATATGATGTCTCCGTTACAGCTGAGATCTCCAAGGTAGCTGCTAAGGATCTCCGGTTCGTCCTTAGGTGCTATACTAAATTTTTTTAACTGGTTCCAACGTGCTACGAGTTACTAGTACCTGTAGCAAGAGTTTTAAGGCTTCAGAGCTAGATTAAAGTGCGGCCATCTATAAGCGTGGCCAAGCTCTGCCTCCGGGTTGTAGGGCTTTTATATAATCTGACATTTGTATGGAGGTTCGACTCGAAGTTGAACAGTCTTTCACTTTCCACACTACTGCAAGGTGCAGAAAGATATTTTTGGGCCATTTTAGCCAGAGCTGGAAATCTGTTTATTAACTGCCCAGTACTTCAGGGGCTTGTCTGAATGAGATACAGTGATCTCTCCTACGATAAAACAAACAGCAATTTGTATTGGCAGAACAGTACTAAACAATTTTTAGTTTAGTCTCCACACCAGTTTAAAATTAAATGGGAACATGCAGTTTGAAAAAACGCCACAAGATAGCATATGGGTAGGAAGTGGAGGTATCGGTGCATTTGCACGAGTACAAGTACTCATGCAAATACTTGGTATCGGTGCAACCCTAATTGTTACTAATAAATTATACAGGCTATGTCAGGGAAGAATATTGTTACTAATAAATTATACAGGCTATGTCAGGGAAGAGTATTGTTACTAATAAATTATACAGGCTATGTCAGGGAAGAGTATCATTACTAATAAATTTTACAGGCTATGTCAGGGAAGAGTATCATTACTAATAAATTTTACAGGCTATGTCAGGGAAGAGTATTGTTAATAATAAATTATACAGGCTATGTCAGGGAAGAGTATCGTTACTAATAGATTATACAGGCTATGTCAGGGAAGAGCATCATTACTAATAAATTATACCGGCTATGTCAGGGAAGAGTATTGTTACTAATAAATTATACAGGCTATGTCAGGGAAGAGCATCATTACTAATAAATTATACAGGCTATGTCAGGGAAGAGTATTGTTACTAATAAATTATACAGGCTATGTCAGGGAAGAGTATTGTTACTAATAAATTATACAGGCTATGTCAGGGAAGAGCATCAATACTAATAAATTATACAGGCTATGTCAGGGAAGAGTATTGTTACTAATAAATTATACAGGCTATGTCAGGGAAGAGTATTGTTACTAATAAATGATACAGGCTATGTCAGGGAAGAGTATTGTTACTAATAAATTATACAGGCTATGTCAGGGAAGAGTATTGCTACTAATAAATTACACAGGCTATGTCAGGGAAGAGTATTGTTACTAATAAATTATACAGGCTATGTCAGGGAAGAGTATTGTTACTAATAAATTATACAGGCTATGTCAGGGAAGAGTATCATTACTAATAGATTATACAGGCTATGTCAGGGAAGAGTATCGTTACTAATAGATTATACAGGCTATGTCAGGGAAGAGTATTGTTACTAATACATTATACAGGCTATGTCAGGGAAGAGTATTGTTACTAATAAATTATACAGGCTATGTCAGGGAAGAGTATTGTTACTAATAAATTATACAGGCTATGTCAGGGAAGAGTATTGTTACTAATACATTATACAGGCTATGACAGGGAAGAGCATTATTACTACAACATCCCGGGGAAGAATTTAATTTACTGGCTATTTTAGGGGAGAGTACTGTTACTCAAGCATCACTAAGCTGGTTGCACCAGAATGAATGACAAATGTACCACACAAGTACTCTTAAGGCTTAAATAAGCAAACTCATTATTGGTATTTTCCACATTACACAATAGAGGGAGGGACAAGGGCGCCTCAGTTGGCACCTAGTGTAACATTTTAGGCTTTACACAGAGGCTATATCTGCCGAGTACCAGTGATATTACTCTCTGGAGTAGACACAAAAAGCTTGAGCTCTGGGGGACACACACACCATTGACCCCATGCCCCATAAAGCTACATTAGCTAATGTGCAATTGGACAAATACTTACAAACGCACGCCATATACTTTCCTTACCATCATCCTCCTCTGTCAGCTTGTCACCATCTTCATGGTCATTGAGAGGACGTCCAGCCATCTGGGACAGCTCCTTGATCACCTCCTCCTGCGTCAGCTTCTCATCTATGGCTAGGAAGGCATCCTCCAGGGCCTGAGAGTTAAATCATTATTAAACACATTGCATGTGACAAAGCACTCCTCACCCCCCGCAATACAAAGTCACATGCCAGTCTGGTGCAGTCATGGAGGTGATTGAAAGCTTTGAGCCCACAACCTTAGCATTACATGCTCGTAGCTTCCCCCTCAAACAAAGGTGCGTCAATAGAGAGTCAGTGGCTGTATCTGTATACCGATCTAATGAATCTTACAGAGCTGACAAACCATTCCTACCGTGTCCCAGCATCGCATACAGAGCCTCTGGAATCAATAACCCAGATCTATCATTTGTTCCAGAGAGTGCGTGTTTTATAAATAACTTCCAGTTTACTTCTAATCTCAATTTTGTTTTGTTCTTTGGTATTCTTTATTGAAGGAGCTGGAATGCACTACTGGGAGCTAGCAGAACACCAGTAAGCAAATGACAAAAGATATATGTGCAGCTAGTTCGCAGCTACTGAGCCTACCTAGGTATGCTTTTACACAAAGGATACCAAGAAAACTAAGAGAATTGAATAAGACGAAAATTATAAAGTTGTTTAAAAATTGCTGCTCTGTCTTAATTGATAAAAGAAAAATCTGGGGTTTCATATCCCTTTAAATATAAACAGAAGATCTTTAGAAGAAAACCTCCTGCCGCACACACACGTGCACCAGTTATAGAGAGGAATACCTCCTGCCGCACACACACGTCCTCTCACTCACACATGCACCAGTTATAGAAAGGAATACCTCCTGCCGCACACACACGTCCTCTCACTCACACACACATGCACCAGTTATAGAGAGGAATACCTCCTGCCGCACACACACGTCCCTCTCACTCACACACATGCACCAGTTATAGAGAGGAATACCTCCTGCCGCACACACACGTCCTCTCACTAACACACACATGCACCAGTTATAGAGAGGAATACCTCCTGCCGCACACACACGTCCTCTCACTCACACACATGCACCAGTTATAGAGAGGAATACCTCCTGCCGCACACACACGTCCCCTCACTCACACACATGCACCAGTTATAGAGAGGAATACCTCCTGCCGCACACACACATGTCCTCTCACTCACACACATGCACCAGTTATAGAGAGGAATACCTCCTGCCGCACACACACGTCCTCTCACTCACACACATGCACCAGTTATAGAGAGGAATACCTCCTGCCGCACACACACGTCCTCTCACTCACACACATGCACCAGTTATAGAGAGGAATACCTCCTGCCGCACACACGTCCTCTCACTCACACACATGCACCAGTTATAGAGAGGAATACCTCCTGCCGCACACACACACGTCCTCTCACTCACATACATGCACCAGTTATAGAGAGGAATACCTCCTGCCGTACACACACGTCCTCTCACTCACACACATGCACCAGTTATAGAGAGGAATACCTCCTGTCGCACACACACGTCCTCTCACTCACATACACATGCACCAGTTATAGAGAGGAATACCTCCTGCCGCACACACACGTCCCCTCTCTCACACACATGCACCAGTTATAGAGAGGAATACCTCCTGCCGCACACACACGTCCTCTCACTCACATACATGCACCAGTTATAGAGAGGAATACCTCCTGCCGCACACACACATGTCCTCTCACTCACACACATGCACCAGTTATAGAGAGGAATACCTCCTGCCGCACACACGTCCTCACACACATGCACCAGTTATAGAGAGGAATACCTCCTGCCGCACACACACGTCCTCTCACTCACACACATGCACCAGTTATAGAGAGGAATACCTCCTGCCGCACACACACGTCCTCTCACTCACACACATGCACCAGTTATAGAGAGGAATACCTCCTGCCGCACACACACGTCCTCTCACTTACACACATGCACCAGTTATAGAGAGGAATACCTCCTGCCGTACACACACGTCCTCTCACTCACACACATGCACCAGTTATAGAGAGGAATACCTCCTGCCGCACACACACACGTCCTCTCACTCACACACATGCACCAGTTATAGAGAGGAATACCTCCTGCCGCACACACACGTCCTCTCACTCACACACATGCACCAGTTATAGAGAGGAATACCTCCTGCCGCACACACACGTCCTCTCACTCACACACATGCACCAGTTATAGAGAGGAATACCTCCTGCCGCACACACACGTCCTCTCACTCACACACATGCACCAGTTATAGAGAGGAATATCTCCTGCCGCACACACACGTCCTCTCACTCACACACATGCACCAGTTATAGAGAGGAATACCTCCTGCCGCACACACACGTCCTCTCACTCACACACATGCACCAGTTATAGAGAGGAATACCTCCTGCCGTACACACGTCCTCTCACTCACTCACATGCACCAGTTATAGAGAGGAATACCTCCTGCCGCACACACACACGTCCTCTCACTCACACACATGCACCAGTTATAGAGAGGAATACCTCCTGCCGTACACACGTCCTCTCACTCACACACATGCACCAGTTATAGAGAGGAATACCTCCTGCCGCACACACACACGTCCTCTCACTCACACACATGCACCAGTTATAGAGAGGAATACCTCCTGCCGTACACACGTCCTCTCACTCACACACATGCACCAGTTATAGAGAGGAATACCTCCTGCCGCACACACACGTCCTCTCACTTACACACATGCACCAGTTATAGAGAGGAATACCTCCTGCCGTACACACACGTCCTCTCACTCACACACATGCACCAGTTATAGAGAGGAATACCTCCTGCCGCACACACACACGTCCTCTCACTCACACACATGCACCAGTTATAGAGAGGAATACCTCCTGCCGCACACACACGTCCTCTCACTCACACACATGCACCAGTTATAGAGAGGAATACCTCCTGCCGCACACACACGTCCTCTCACTCACACACATGCACCAGTTATAGAGAGGAATACCTCCTGCCGCACACACACGTCCTCTCACTCACACACATGCACCAGTTATAGAGAGGAATACCTCCTGCCGCACACACGTCCTCACACACATGCACCAGTTATAGAGAGGAATACCTCCTGCCGCACACACACGTCCTCTCACTCACATACATGCACCAGTTATAGAGAGGAATACCTCCTGCCGCACACACACGTCCTCTCACTCACACACATGCACCAGTTATAGAGAGGAATACCTCCTGCCGCACACACACGTCCTCTCACTCACATACACATGCACCAGTTATAGAGAGGAATACCTCCTGCCGCACACACACGTCCTCTCACTCACACACATGCACCAGTTATAGAGAGGAATACCTCCTGCCGCACACACATGTCCTCTCACTCACACACATGCACCAGTTATAGAGAGGAATACCTCCTGCCGCACACACACGTCCTCTCACTAACACACACATGCACCAGTTATAGAGAGGAATACCTCCTGCCGCACACACACGTCCTCTCACTCACACACATGCACCAGTTATAGAGAGGAATACCTCCTGCCGCACACACACGTCCCTCTCACTCACACACATGCACCAGTTATAGAGAGGAATACCTCCTGCCGCACACACACGTCCTCTCACTCACACACATGCACCAGTTATAGAGAGGAATACCTCCTGCCGCACACACACGTCCTCTCACTCACTCACATGCACCAGTTATAGAGAGGAATACCTCCTGCCGCACACACACGTCCTCTCACTAACACACACATGCACCAGTTATAGAGAGGAATACCTCCTGCCGCACACACACGTCCTCTCACTCACACACATGCACCAGTTATAGAGAGGAATACCTCCTGCCGCACACACACGTCCTCTCACTCACACACATGCACCAGTTATAGAGAGGAATACCTCCTGCCGCACACACACGTCCTCTCACTCACACACATGCACCAGTTATAGAGAGGAATACCTCCTGCCGCACACACACGTCCCTCTCACTCACACACATGCACCAGTTATAGAGAGGAATACCTCCTGCCGCACACACACGTCCCTCTCACTCACACACATGCACCAGTTATAGAGAGGAATACCTCCTGCCGCACACACACGTCCTCTCACTCACACACATGCACCAGTTATAGAGAGGAATACCTCCTGCCGCACACACACGTCCTCTCACTCACACACATGCACCAGTTATAGAGAGGAATACCTCCTGCCGTACACACACGTCCTCTCACTCACACACATGCACCAGTTATAGAGAGGAATACCTCCTGCCGCACACACACGTCCTCTCACTCACACACATGCACCAGTTATAGAGAGGAATACCTCCTGCCGCACACACACGTCCTCTCACTCACACACATGCACCAGTTATAGAGAGAGGAATACCTCCTGCCGCACACACACGTCCCCTCTCTCACACACATGCACCAGTTATAGAGAGGAATACCTCCTGCCGCACACACACGTCCCCTCACTCACACACATGCACCAGTTATAGAGAGGAATACCTCCTGCCGCACACACACGTCCTCTCACTCACACACACATGCACCAGTTATAGAGAGGAATACCTCCTGTCGCACACACACGTCCTCTCACTCACACACATGCACCAGTTATAGAGAGGAATACCTCCTGCCGCACACACACATGCACCAGTTATAGAGAGGAATACCTCCTGCCGCACACACACATGTCCTCTCACTCACACACATGCACCAGTTATAGAGAGGAATACCTCCTGCCGCACACACACGTCCTCTCACTCACACATGCACCAGTTATAGAGAGGAATACCTCCTGCCGCACACACACGTCCTCTCACTCACACACACATGCACCAGTTATAGAGAGGAATACCTCCTGCCGCACACACACGTCCTCTCACTAACACACACATGCACCAGTTATAGAGAGGAATACCTCCTGCCGCACACACACGTCCTCTCACTCACACACATGCACCAGTTATAGAGAGGAATACCTCCTGCCGCACACACACGTCCTCTCACTCACACACATGCACCAGTTATAGAGAGAGGAATACCTCCTGCCGCACACACACGTCCTCTCACTCACACACATGCACCAGTTATAGAGAGGAATACCTCCTGCCGCACACACACGTCCTCTCACTCACACACATGCACCAGTTATAGAGAGGAATACCTCCTGCCGCACACACACGTCCTCTCACTCACACACATGCACCAGTTATAGAGAGGAATACCTCCTGCCGCACACACACGTCCTCTCACTCACACACATGCACCAGTTTATAGAGAGGAAATACCTCCTGCCGCACACACACGTCCCTCTCACTCACACACATGCACCAGTTATAGAGAGGAATACCTCCTGCCGCACACACACGTCCCTCTCACTCACACACATGCACCAGTTATAGAGAGGAATACCTCCTGCCGCACACACACGTCCCCTCACTCACACACATCCACCAGTTATAGAGAGGAATACCTCCTGCCGCACACACACGTCCTCTCACTCACACACATGCACCAGTTATAGAGAGGAATACCTCCTGCCGCACACACACTTCCTCTCACTCACACACATGCACCAGTTATAGAGAGGAATACCTCCTGCCGCACACACACGTCCTCTCACTCACACACATGCACCAGTTATAGAGAGGAATACCTCCTGCCGCACACACACACATGCACCAGTTATAGAGAGGAATACCTCCTGCCGCACACACACGTCCCCTCACTCACACACATGCACCAGTTATAGAGAGGAATACCTCCTGCCGCACACACACGTCCCCTCACTCACACACATGCACCAGTTATAGAGAGGAATACCTCCTGCCGCACACACACGTCCCCTCACTCACACACATGCACCAGTTATAGAGAGGAATACCTCCTGCCGCACACACACGTCCTCTCACTCACACACATGCACCAGTTATAGAGAGGAATACCTCCTGCCGCACACACACGTCCTCTCACTCACACACATGCACCAGTTATAGAGAGGAATACCTCCTGCCGCACACACACACGTCCTCTCACTCACACACATGCACCAGTTATAGAGAGGAATACCTCCTGCCGCACACACACGTCCTCTCACTCACACACATGCACCAGTTATAGAGAGGAATACCTCCTGCCGCACACACACGTCCTCTCACTCACACACATGCACCAGTTATAGAGAGGAATACCTCCTGCCGCACACACACGTCCTCTCACTCACACACATGCACCAGTTATAGAGAGGAATACCTCCTGCCGCACACACACGTCCTCTCACTCACACACATGCACCAGTTATAGAGAGGAATACCTCCTGCCGCACACACACACGTCCTCTCACTCACACACATGCACCAGTTATAGAGAGGAATACCTCCTGCCGCACACACACGTCCCTCTCACTCACACACATGCACCAGTTATAGAGAGGAATACCTCCTGCCGCACACACACGTCCTCTCACTCACACACATGCACCAGTTATAGAGGAGGAATACCTCCTGCCGCACACACACGTCCTCTCACTCACACACATGCACCAGTTATAGAGAGGAATACCTCCTGCCGCAACACACGTCCTCTCACTCACACACATGCACCAGTTATAGAGAGGAATACCTCCTGCCGCACACACACGTCCTCTCACTCACACACATGCACCAGTTATAGAGAGGAATACCTCCTGCCGCACACACACGTCCTCTCACTCACACACATGCACCAGTTATAGAGAGGAATACCTCCTGCCGCACACACACGTCCTCTCACTCACACACATGCACCAGTTATAGAGAGGAATACCTCCTGCCGCACACACACGTCCCCTCACACACACATGCACCAGTTATAGAGAGGAATACCTCCTGCCGCACACACACGTCCTCTCACTCACACACATGCACCAGTTATAGAGAGGAATACCTCCTGCCGCACACACACGTCCTCTCACTCACACACATGCACCAGTTATAGAGAGGAATACCTCCTGCCGCACACCACCGTCCTGTCACTCACACACATGCACCAGTTATAGAGAGGACTACCTCCTGCCGCACACACACGTCCTCTCACTCACACACAAGCACCAGTTTATAGAGAGGAATACCTCCTGCCGCACAACACACGTCCTCTCACTCACACACATGCACCAGTTATAGAGAGGAATACCTCCTGCCGCACACACACGTCCTCTCACTCACACACATGCACCAGTTATAGAGAGGAATACCTCCTGCCGCACACACACGTCCTCTCACTCAAACACATGCACCAGTCTATAGAGAGGAATACCTCCTGCCGCACACACACTTCCTCTCACTCACACACATGCACCAGTTATAGAGAGAGGAATACCTCCTGCCGCACACACACGTCCCTCTCACTCACACACATGCACCAGTTATAGAGAGGAATACCTCCTGCGCACACACACGTCCCTCTCACTCACACACATGCACCAGTTATAGAGAGAGGAATACCTCCTGCCGCACACACACGTCCTCTCACTCACACACATGCACCAGTTATAGAGAGGAATACCTCCTGCCGCACACACACGTCCTCTCACTCACACACATGCACCAGTTATAGAGAGGAATACCTCCTGCCGCACACACACGTCCTCTCACTCACACACATGCACCAGTTATAGAGAGGAATACCTCCTGCCGCACACACACGTCCTCTCACTCACACACATGCACCAGTTATAGAGAGGAATACCTCCTGCCGCACACACACACGTCCTCTCACTCACACACATGCACCAGTTATAGAGAGGAATACCTCCTGCCGCACACACACGTCCTCTCACTCACATACACATGCACCAGTTATAGAGAGGAATACCTCCTGCCGCACACACACGTCCTCTCACTCACACACATGCACCCTTTATAGAGAGGAATACCTCCTGCCGCACACACACGTCCTCTCACTCACATACATGCACCAGTTATAGAGAGGAATACCTCCTGCCGCATACACACACGTCCTCTCACTCACACACATGCACCAGTTATAGAGAGAGGAATACCTCCTGCCGTACACACACGTCCTCTCACTCACACACATGCACCAGTTATAGAGAGAGGAATACCTCCTGCCGCACACACACGTCCTCTCACTCACACACATGCACCAGTTATAGAGAGGAATACCTCCTGCCGCACACACACGTCCTCTCACTCACACATGCACCAGTTATAGAGAGGAATACCTCCTGCCGCACACACACGTCCTCTCACTCACACACATGCACCAGTTATAGAGAGGAATACCTCCTGCCGTACACACACGTCCTCTCACTCACACACATGCACCAGTTATAGAGAGGAATACCTCCTGCCGCACACACACGTCCTCTCACTCACACACATGCACCAGTTATAGAGAGGAATACCTCCTGCCGCACACACACGTCCTCTCACTCACACACATGCACCAGTTATAGAGAGGAATACCTCCTGCCGCCACACACCGTCCTCTCACTCACACACATGCCACCAGTTATAGAGAGGAATACCTCACTGCCGCACGACACACGTCCTCTCACTCACACACATGCACCAGTTATAGAGAGGAATACCTCCTGCCGCCGCACACCACACGTCCTCTCACTCACACACATGCACCAGTTATAGAGAGGAATACCTCCCTGCCGCACACACACGTCCTCTCACTCCACACACATGCACCAGTTATAGAGAGGAATACCTCCTGCCGCACACACACGTCCCTCTCACTCACACACATGCACCAGTTACTAGAGAGGAATACCTCCTGCCGCACACACACGTCCTCTCACTCACACACATGCACC
Organism: Bombina bombina; assembly: GCF_027579735.1. Classification (NCBI taxonomy): domain Eukaryota; kingdom Metazoa; phylum Chordata; class Amphibia; order Anura; family Bombinatoridae; genus Bombina; species Bombina bombina. The sequence continues at coordinate 12,401,103 of NC_069502.1, read as the reverse complement.
AGTTATAGAGAGGAATACCTCCTGCCGCACACACACGTCCTCTCACTCACAACATGCACCAGTTATAGAGAGGAATACTCCTGCCGCACACACACCGTCCTCTCACTCACACACATGCACCAGTTTATAGAGAGGAATCACTCCTGCCGCGCACACAGTCCTGTCACTCACACACATTGCCACCTAGTTATAGAGAGGAATAACCTCCCTGCCGCACACACAGTCCTCTTCACTCACACACATGCACCAGTTATAGAGAGGAATACCTCCTGCCGCACACACACGTCCCTCTCACTCACACACATGCACCAGTTATAGAGAGGAATACCTCCTGCCGTCACACACACCGTCCTCTCACTCACAACACATGCACCAGTTATAGAGAGGAATACCTCCTGCCGCACACACACGTCCTCTCACTCACACCACATGCACCAGTTATAGAGAGGAATACCTCCTGCCGCACACACACGTCCTCTCACTCACACACATGCACCAGTTATAGAGAGGAATACCTCCTGCCGCACACACACGTCCTCTCACTCACACACATGCACCAGTTATAGAGGAGGAATACCTCCTGCCGCACACCACACGTCCTCTCACTCACACACATGCACCAGTTATAGAGAGGAATACCTCCTGCCGCACACACACGTCCTCTCACTCACACACATGCACCAGTTATAGAGAGGAATACCTCCTGCCGTACACACACGTCCTGTCACTCACACACACATGCACCCAGTTATAGAGAGGAATACCTCCTGCCGCACACACACGTCCTCTCACTCACACACATGCAACCAGTTATAGAGAGGAATACCTCCTGCCGCACACACACGTCCTCTCACTCACACACATGCACCAGTTATAGAGAGGAATACCTCCTGCCGCACACACACGTCCTCTCACTCACACACATGCACCAGTTATAGAGAGGAATACCTCCTGCCGCACACACACGTCCCCTCACTCACACACATGCACCAGTTATAGAGAGGAATACCTCCTGCCGCACACACACGTCCTCTCACTCACACACATGCACCAGTTATAGAGAGGAATACCTCCTGCCGTACACACACGTCCCTCTCACTCACACACATGCACCAGTTATAGAGAGGAATACCTCCTGCCGCACACACACGTCCCTCTCACTCACACACATGCACCAGTTATAGAGAGGAATACCTCCTGCCGCACACACACGTCCTCTCACTCACACACATGCACCAGTTATAGAGAGGAATACCTCCTGCCGCACACACACGTCCTCTCACTCACACACATGCACCAGTTATAGAGAGGAATACCTCCTGCCGCACACACACGTCCTCTCACTCACACACATGCACCAGTTATAGAGAGGAATACCTCCTGCCGCACACACACACGTCCTCTCACTCACACACATGCACCAGTTATAGAGAGGAATACCTCCTGCCGCACACACGTCCTGTCACTCACACACATGCACCAGTTATAGAGAGGAATACCTCCTGCCGCACACACGTCCTCTCACTCACACACATGCACCAGTTATAGAGAGAGGAATACCTCCTGCCGCACACACACGTCCTCTCACTCACACACATGCACCAGTTATAGAGAGAGGAATACCTCCTGCCGCACACACACGTCCTCTCACTCACACACATGCACCAGTTATAGAGAGGAATACCTCCTGCCGCACACACACGTCCTCTCACTCATACACATGCACCAGTTATAGAGAGGAATACCTCCTGCCGCACACACACGTCTCTCACTCACACACATGCACCAGTTATAGAGAGAGGAATACCTCCTGCCCGCACACACACGTCCTCTCACTCACACACATGCACCAGTTATAGAGAGGAATACCTCCTGCCTCACACACGTCCTCTCACTCACACACATGCACCAGTTATAGAGAGGAATACCTCCTGCCGCTCACACACGTCCTCTCACTCACACACATGCACCAGTTAGAGAGGAATACCTCCTGCCGCACACACACTCATCGTCACTCACACACATGCACCAGTTATAGAGAGGAATACCTCCTGCCCGCACACACACACGTCCTCTCACTCACACACATGCACCAGTTAGAGAGGAATACCTCCTGCCGCAGCACACATCGTCCCTCTCACTCACACACATGCACCAAGTTATAGAGAGGAATACCTCCTGCCGCACACACACGTCCTCTCACTCACACACATGCACCAGTTATAGAGAGGAATAACCTCCTGCCGCACACACACGTCCTCTCACTCACACACATGCCCAGTTAGAGAAATACCTCCTGCCGCACACACACGTCCTCTCACTCACACACATGCACCAGTTATAGAGAGGAATACCTCCTGCCGCACACACACGTCCCCTCACACACATGCACCAGTTATAGAGAGGAATACCTCCTGCCGCACACACACGTCCTCTCACTCACACACATGCACCAGTTATAGAGAGGAATACCTCCTGCCGCACACACACGTCCTCTCACTCACACACATGCACCAGTTATAGAGAGGAATACCTCCTGCCGCACACACACGTCCTCTCACTCACACACATGCACCAGTTATAGAGAGGAATACCTCCTGCCGCACACACACGTCCTCTCACTCACACACATGCACCAGTTATAGAGAGGAATACCTCCTGCCGCACACACACGTCCTCTCACTCACACACATGCACCAGTTATAGAGAGGAATACCTCCTGCCGCACACACACGTCCTCTCACTCACACACATGCACCAGTTATAGAGAGGAATACCTCCTGCCGCACACACACGTCCTCTCACTCACACACATGCACCAGTTATAGAGAGGAATACCTCCTGCCGCACACACACGTCCTCTCACTCACACACATGCACCAGTTATAGAGAGGAATACCTCCTGCCGCACACACACGTCCTCTCACTCACACACATGCACCAGTTATAGAGAGGAATACCTCCTGCCGTACACAACACGTCCTCTCACTCACACACATGCACCAGTTATAGAGAGGAATACCTCCTGCCGCACACACACGTCCTCTCACTCACACATGCACCAGTTATAGAGAGGAATACCTCCTGCCGCACACACACGTCCTCTCACTCACACACATGCACCAGTTATAGAGAGGAATACCTCCTGTCGTACACACACGTCCTCTCACTCACACACATGCACCAGTTATAGAGAGGAATACCTCCTGCCGCACACACACGTCCTCTCACTCACACACATGCACAGTTATAGAGAGGAATACCTCCTGCCGCACACACACGTCCCATCTCTCACACACATGCACCAGTTATAGAGAGGAATACCTCCTGCCGCACACACACGTCCTCTCACTCACACACATGCACCAGTTATAGAGAGGAATACCTCCTGCCGCACACACGTCCTCTCCTCACACACATGCACCGAGTTATAGAGAGGAATACCTCCTGCCGCACACACACGTCCTCTCACTCACACACATGCACCAGTTATAGAGAGGAATACCTCCTGCCGCACACACACGTCCTCTCACTCACACACATGCACCAGTTATAGAGAGGAATACCTCCTGCCGCACACACACGTCCTCTCACTCACACACATGCACCAGTTATAGAGAGGAATACCTCCTGCCCGCACACACACGACCTCTCACTCACACACATGCACCAGTTATAGAGAGGAATACCTCCTGCCGCACACACAGTCCTCTCACTCACACCACATGCACCAGTTATAGAGAGAGAATACCTCCTGCCGCACACACACGTCCTCTCACTCACACACATGCACCAGTTATAGAGAGGAATACCTCCTGCCGCACACACACGTCCCTCTCACTCACACACATGGCACCAGTTATAGAGAGGAATACCTCCTGCCGCACACACACGTCCTCTCACTCACACACATGCACCAGTTATAGAGAGGAATACCTCCTGCCGCCACACACACGTCCTCTCACTCACACACATGCACCAGTTATAGAGAGGAATACCTCCTGCCGCACACACACGTCCCCTCTCACTCACACACATGCACCAGTTATAGAGAGGAATACCTCCTGCCGCACACACACGTCCTCTCACTCACACACATGCACCAGTTATAGAGAGGAATACCTCCTGCCGCACACACACGTCCTCTCACTCACACACATGCACCAGTTATAGAGAGGAATACCTCCTGCCGCACACACACGTCCTCTCACTCACACACATGCACCAGTTATAGAGAGGAATACCTCCTGCCGCACACACACGTCCTCTCACTCACACACATGCACCAGTTATAGAGAGGAATACCTCCTGCCGCACACACACGTCCTCTCACTCACACACATGCACCAGTTATAGAGAGGAATACCTCCTGCCGCACACACACGTCCTCTCACTCACACACATGCACCAGTTATAGAGAGGAATACCTCCTGCCGCACACACACGTCCTCTCACTCACACACATGCACCAGTTATAGAGAGGAATATCTCCTGCCGCACACACACGTCCTCTCACTCACACACATGCACCAGTTATAGAGAGGAATACCTCCTGCCGCACACACACGTCCTCTCACTCACACACATGCACCAGTTATAGAGAGGAATACCTCCTGCCGCACACACACGTCCTGTCACTCACACACATGCACCAGTTATAGAGAGGAATACCTCCTGCCGCACACACACGTCCTCTCACTCACACACATGCACCAGTTATAGAGAGGAATACCTCCTGCCGCACACACACGTCCTCTCACTCACACACATGCACCAGTTATAGAGAGGAATACCTCCTGCCGCACACACACGTCCTCTCACTCACACACATGCACCAGTTATAGAGAGGAATACCTCCTGCCGCACACACACGTCCTCTCACACACACATGCACCAGTTATAGAGAGGAATACCTCCTGCCGCACACACACGTCCACTCACTCACACACATGCACCAGTTATAGAGAGGAATACCTCCTGCCGCACACACACGTCCCTCTCACTCACACACATGCACCAGTTATAGAGAGGAATACCTCCTGCCGCACACCACACGTCCTCTCACTCACACACATGCACCAGTTATAGAGAGAATACCTCCTGCCGCACACACACGTCCTCTCACTCACAACACATGCACCATTATAGAGAGGAATACCTCCTGCCGCACACACACGTCCTCTCACCTCACACACATGCACCAGTTTATAGAGAGGAATACCTCCTGCTCGCACACACAACGTCCTCTCACTCCACACACATGCACCAGTTATAGAGAGGAATACCTCCTGCCGCACTACACACGTCCTCTCACCTTCACTACACATGCACCAGTTATAGAGAGGAATACCTCCTGCCGCACACACAGCGTCCTCTCACTCACAGCACACTGCACCAGTTATAGAGAGGAGATACCTCCTGCCGCACACACACGTCCTCGCTCACTCACACACATGCACCAGTTATAGAGAGGAATACCTCCTGCCGCACACACACACGACCTCCTCTCACATCACACACATGCACCATTTATAGAGAGAGGAATACCTCCTGCCTGCACACACACGGGACTCTCTCACTCACACACATGCACCAGTTATAGAGAGGAATACCTCCTGCCGCACACACACGTCCTCGTCACTCACACACATGCACCAGTTATAGAGAGGAATACCTCCTGCCGCACACTACCACGTCCTCTCACTCACACACATGCACCAGTTATAGAGAGGAATACCTCCTGCCGGCACACACACGTCCTCTCACTCACACACTGCACCAGTTTATAGAGAGGAATACCTCCTGCCGCACACACACACGTCCTCTCACTCACACACATGCTACCAGTTATTAGAGAGGAATACCTCCTGCCGCACACACACGTCCTCTCACTCACCACACATGCACCCAGTTATAGGAGAGGAATACCTCCATGCCGCACACACACGTCCTCTCACTCACACTACATGCACCAGTTATAGAGAGAGGAATACCTCCTAGCCGCACACACACGTCCTCTCACATCACACACCATGCACCAGTTATAGAGAGGAATACTCTCCTGCCGCACACACACGTCCTCTCTACTCACACCACATGCACCAAGTTATAGAGAGGAATACCTCCTGCCGCACACACAACGTCTCACTCACTCACACACATTGCACCAGTTATATAGAGAGGATACCTCCTTGCCCGCACACACACGTCCTTCTCACTCACAACACATGCACCAGTTATAGAGAGGAATACCTCTGGCCCGCACACACACGTCCTCTACTCACACTCATGCAATATCCAGGTATAGAGGAGGAATACCTCTCTGCCGCACACACACGTCCCTCTCACTCACACACATGCACCAGTTATAGAGAGGAATACCTCCTGCCGCACACACACATGCACCAGTTATAGAGAGGAATACCTCCTGCCGCACACACACGTCCTCTCACTCACACACATGCACCAGTTATAGAGAGGAATACCTCCTGCCGCACACACACGTCCTCTCACTCACACACATGCACCAGTTATAGAGAGGAATACCTCCTGCCGCACACACACGTCCTCTCACTCACACACATGCACCAGTTATAGAGAGGAATACCTCCTGCCGCACACACACGTCCTCTCACTCACACACATGCACCAGTTATAGAGAGGAATACCTCCTGCCGCTACACACACGTCCTCTCACACACACACATGCACCAGTTATAGAGAGGAATACCTCCTGCCGCACACACACGTCCTCTCACTCACACACATGCACCAGTTATAGAGAGGAATACCTCCTGCCGCACACACACGTCCTCTCACTCACACACATGCACCAGTTATAGAGAGGAATACCTCCTGCCGCACACACACGTCCTCTCTCTCACACACATGCACCAGTTATAGAGAGGAATACCTCCTGCCGCACACACACGTCCTCTCACTCACACACATGCACCAGTTATAGAGAGGAATACCTCCTGCCGCACACACACGTCCTCTCACTCACACACATGCACCAGTTATAGAGAGGAATACCTCCTGCCGCACACACACGTCCTCTCACTCACACACATGCACCAGTTATAGAGAGGAATACCTCCTGCCGCACACACACGTCCTCTCACTCACACACATGCACCAGTTATAGAGAGGAATACCTCCTGGCGCACACACACGTCCTCTCACTCACACACATGCACCAGTTATAGAGAGGAATACCTCCTGCCGCACACACACGTCCTCTCACTCACACACATGCACCAGTTATAGAGAGGAATACCTCCTGCCGCACACACACGTCCTCTCACTCACACACATGCGGCCATTTATAGGAGAGGAATACCTCCTGGCCGCACACACACGTCCTCTCACTCACGACACATGCACTCAGTTTTAGAGATGAATACCTCCTGCCCGCACACACACGTCCGTCTCACTCACAATACATGCAGCCAGTTATAGAGAGAAGGAATACCCTCCTGGCCGCAACACACACGTGCCTCTCACTCACACTGCACCAGTAGTGTAGGAATACCCTTCCTGCCGCACACACGACGCCTCTCACTCACACACACAACATCACCAGTATAGAGAGGAAATACCTCCTGCCGCACACACACGTCGCTCGATCACTCACTCACATGCACCAGTTATAGTAGAGGAATACCTCCTGCCCGCACAACACACGTCCTCTCACTCACACACATGTCTCCAGTTTATAGAGAGGAATACCTCCTGCCAGCACACACACGGCCCTCTGCACTTCACACACGATGCACCAGTTATAGAGAGAAGGAATACCTCCTGCCGTACACACAACGTCCTCTCACTCCACTCACATCACCATTATAGAGAGGAATACCTCCTGCGCACACACGTCCCTCACTCACACACATGCACCAGTTATAGAGAGGAATACTCCTGCCGCACACACACGTCCCTCACTCAACACATGCACCAGTTATAGAGAGGAATACCTCCTGCCGCACACACGTCCTCTCACTCACACACATGCACCAGTTATAGAGAGGAATACCTCCTGCCGCACACACACGTCCCTCTCACACACACAAGCACCAGTTATAGAGAGGAATACCTCCTGCCGCACACAGTCCTCTCACTCACACACATGCACCAGTTATAGAGAGGAATACCTCCTGCCGCACACACACACATGCACCAGTTATAGAGAGGAATACCTCCTGCCGCACACACGTCCTCTCACTCACACACATGCACCAGTTATAGAGAGGAATACCTCCTGCCGCACACACACGTCCTCTCACTCACACACATGCACCAGTTATAGAGAGGAATACCTCCTGCCGCACACACACGTCCTCTCACTCACACACATGCACCAGTTATAGAGAGGAATACCTCCTGCCGCACACACACGTCCTCTCACTCACACACATGCACCAGTTATAGAGAGGAATACCTCCTGCCGCACACACACGTCCTCTCACCTCACACACATGCACCAGTTATAGAGAGGAATACCTCCTGCCGCACACACACGTCCTCTCACTCACACACATGGCACCAGTTATAGAGAGGAATACCTCCTGCCGCACACACACGTCCTCTCACTCACACACATGCACCAGTTATAGAGAGGAATACCTCCTGCCGCACACACACACGTCCTCTCACTCACACACATGCACCAGTTATAGAGAGGATACCTCCTCCGCACACACACGTCCTCTCACTCACACACATGCACCAGTTATAGAGAGGAAATACCTCCTGCCGCACACACACGTCCTCTCACTCACACACATGCACCAGTTATAGAGAGGAATACCTCCTGCCGCACACACACGTCCCTCTCACTCACACACATGCACCAGTTATAGAGAGGAATACCTCCTGCCGCACACACACGTCCTCTCACTCACACACATGCACCAGTTATAGAGAGGAATACCTCCTGCCGCACACACACGTCCTCTCACTCACACACATGCACCAGTTATAGAGAGGAATACCTCCTGCCGCACACACACGTCCTCTCACTCACACACATGCACCAGTTATAGAGAGGATACCTCCTGCCGCACACACACGTCCTCTCACTCACACACATGCACCAGTTATAGAGAGGAATACCTCCTGCCGCACACACACGTCCTCTCACTCACACACATGCACCAGTTATAGAGAGGAATACCTCCTGCCGCACACACACGTCCTCTCACTCACACACATGCACCAGTTATAGAGAGGAATACCTCCTGCCGCACACACACGTCCTCTCACTCACACACATGCACCAGTTATAGAGAGGAATACCTCCTGCCGCACACACACGTCCTCTCACTCACACACATGCACCAGTTATAGAGAGGAATACCTCCTGCCGCACACACACGTCCTCTCACTCACACACATGCACCAGTTATAGAGAGGAATACCTCCTGCCGCACACACACGTCCTCTCACTCACACACATGCACCAGTTATAGAGAGGAATACCTCCTGCCGCACACACACGTCCTCTCACTCACACACACATGCACCAGTTATAGAGAGGAATACCTCCTGCCGCACACACACGTCCTCTCACTCACACACATGCACCAGTTATAGAGAGGAATACCTCCTGCCGCACACACACGTCCCTCTCACTCACACACATGCACCAGTTATAGAGAGGAATACCTCCTGCCGCACACACACGTCCTCTCACTCACACACATGCACCAGTTATAGAGAGGAATACCTCCTGCCGCACACACACGTCCCTCTCACTCACACACATGCACCAGTTATAGAGGAATACCTCCTGCCGCACACACACGTCCTCTCTCTCACACACATGCACCAGTTATAGAGAGGAATACCTCCTGCCGCACACACTACGTCCTCTCACCTCACATACATTCACCAGTTATAGAGAGGAATACCTCCTGCCGCACACACACGTCCCTCTCACTCAAACACATGCACCAGTTATAGAGAGGAATACCTCCTGCCGCACCACACACCGTGCCTCCTCACTCACACACATGCACCAGTTATAGAGAGAATACCTCCTGCCGCACACACACGTCCTCTCACTCACAACATGCACCAGTTATAGAGAAGGAATACCTCCTGCCGCACACACACGTCCTCTCACTCACACACATGCACCAGTTATAGAGAGGAATACCTCCTGCCGCACACACACGTCCTCTCACTCACACACATGCACCAGTTAATAGAGAGGAATACCTCCTGCCGCACACACACGTCCTCTCACTCACACACATGCACCAGTTATAGAGAGGAATACCTCCTGCCGCACACACACGTCCTCTCACTCACACACATGCACCATGTTATAGAGAGGAATACCTCCTGCCGAACACACACGTCTCTCACTCACACACATGCACCTTTATAGAGAGGAATACCTCCTGCGCACAACACGTCCTCTCACTCACATACATGCACCAGTTATAGAGAGGAATACCTCCTGCCGCAACACACGTCCTCTCACTCACACACATGCACCAGTTATAGAGAGGAATACCTCCTGCCGCACACACGTCCTCTCATCACACACTGCACCAGTTATAGAGAGGAATACCTCCTGCCGCACACCCGTCCTCTCACTCACACACATGCACCAGTTATAGAGAGGAATACCTCCTGCCGCACACACGTCCTCTCACTCACACATGCACCAGTTATGAGGAATACCTCCTGCCGCACACACACGTCCTCTCACTCACAACATGCACCAGTTATAGAGAGGAATACCTCTGCCGCACACCACGTCCTCTCACTCACACACATGCACCAGTTATAGAGAGGAATACTCCTGCCGACACAACACGTCCCTCTCACTCCACACACCATGCACCAGTTATAGAGAGGAATACCTCCTGGCCACCACACGTTCCTCTCAGTCACACAATGCACCAGTTTATAGAGAGGGCATACCTCCTGCCGCTACACACCACGTCCCTCTCACTCACACACATGCACCAGTTATAGGAGCGAATACCACTTGCCGCACACACACGTCCCTCTCACCTCACACACATGCACCAGTTATAGAGAGGAATACCTCCAGCCGTCACACACCACGTCCCTCTCACTCACACACCATGCACCAGTTATAGAGAGGAATACCTCCTGCCGCACACACCACACGTCCTCTCACTCACACACGATGCACCCGTTATCGAGAGGGAATACCGCCTGCCGCTACACACACGTCCTCTCACTCACACCACATGCCACCAGTTATAGAGATGAATACCTCCTGCCGCACAACACACGTCCTCTCACTCGTCACACATGCACAGTTATAGAGAGGAAACCTCCTGCCGCACACACACGTCCTGCTCACTCCACACACAGTGCACCAGTTATAGAGAGGAATACCTCCTGCCGCACACACACGTCTCTCACCTCACCACACATGCACCAGTTATAGAGAGGATATACCTCCTGCCGCACACACACGTCCTCTCACTCACACACAATGCACCAGTTATAGAGAGGAATACCTCCTGCCGCACACACACGTCCTCTCACTCACCACACATGCACCAGTTATAGAGAGGAATACCCTCCTGCCGCTACACACACGTCCTCTCTCACTCACACATTCTCAAGTTATAGAGAGGAATACCTCCTGCCGCACACACACGTCCTCTCACTCACACACATGCACCAGTTATAGAGAGGAATACCTCCTGCCGTACACACACGTCCCTCTCACTCACACACATGCACCAGTTATAGAGAGGAATACCTCCTGCCGCACACACAACATCTCACACACACACAAGCACCAGATATAGAGAGGAATACCTCCTGCCGCACACCACGTCCTCTCACTCACACACATGCACTATTTATAGAGAGGACTACCTCCTCCCGCACACACCACGTCCTCTCACTACACACACATGCACCAGTTATAGAGAGGAATACCTCCTGCCGCACACACACGTCCTCTCACTCACACACATGCACCAGTTATAGAGAGGAATACCTCCTGCCGCACACACACGTCCTCTCACTCACACACATGCACCAGTTATAGAGAGGAATACCTCCTGCCGCACACACACGTCCTCTCACTCACACACATGCACCAGTTATAGAGAGGAATACCTCCTGCCGCACACACACGTCCTCTCACTCACACACATGCACCAGTTATAGAGAGGAATACCTCCTGCCGCACACACACGTCCTCTCACTCACACACATGCACCAGTTATAGAGAGGAATACCTCCTGCCGCACACACACGTCCTCTCACTCACACACATGCACCAGTTATAGAGAGGAATACCTCCTGCCGCACACACACGTCCTCTCACTCACACACATGCACCAGTTATAGAGAGGAATACCTCCTGCCGCACACACACGTCCTCTCACTCACACACATGCACCAGTTATAGAGAGGAATACCTCCTGCCGCACACACACGTCCTCTCACTCACACACATGCACCAGTTATAGAGAGGAATACCTCCTGCCGCACACACACGTCCACTCACACACCACATGCACCAGTTATAGAGAGGAATACCTCCTGCCGCACACACACGTCCCCTCACTCCACACATGCACCAGTTTATAGAGAGGATACCTCCTGCCGCACACACACGTCCTCTCACTCACACACATGCACCAGTTATAGAGAGGAATACCTCCTGCCGCACACACACACGTCCTCTCACTCACACACATGCACCAGTTATAGAGAGGAATACCTCCTTGCCGCACACACACGTCCTCTCACTCACACACATGCACCAGTTATAGAGAGGAATACCTCCTGCCGCACACACACGTCCTCCTCACTCACAACCATGCACCAGTTATAGAGAGGAATACCTCCTGTTCCCCCCCCCCCCGCACACACTCGTTCCTCTCACTCACTCACATGCACCAGTTTATAGGAGGAGGCATACCTCCCTTGCCGCTACACACACTCCCTCTCACTCACACACATGCACCAGTTATAGGAGAGGAATACCACTTGCCGCACACACACGTCCCTCTCACCTCACACACATGCACCAGTTATAGGAGAGGAATACCTCCTGCCGTCACACGTATCACTCACACCATGCACCAGTTTATAGAGAGGAATACCTCCTGCCGCATCACCAACGTCCTCTCACTCACACACATGCACCAGTTATAGAGAGGAATACATCCTGCCGCTACACACACGTCCCTCTCACTTCACACACATGCACCAGTTATAGAGATGGATACCTCCTGCCGCACACACACGTCCCTCTCACTCAACACACACATGCACCTGTTTTAGAGAGGAATACCTCCTGCGCACACACCACGTCCTCCTCAACTCACACACATGCACCAGTTATAGAGAGAGGAATACCTCCTGCCGCACACACACGTCCTCTCACTCACACACATATGCACCAGTTAATAGAGAGGAATACCTTCCTGCCGCACACACACGTCCCCTCTCACCACACTCTATGCACCAGTTATAGAGAGGAATACCTCCTGCCGCACACACACGTCCTCTCACTCACACACATGCACCAGTTATAGAGAGGAATACCTCCTGCCGCACACACACGTCCTCTCACTCACACACATGCACCCAGTTATAGAGAGGAATACCTCCTGCCGCACACACGTCCTCTCAACACACATGCACAGTTATAGAGAGGAATACCTCCTGCCGCACACACACGTCCTCTCACTCACAACACATGCACCAGTTATAGAGAGGAATACCTCCTGCCGCACACACACGTCCTCTCACTCACACACATGCAACAGTTATAGAGAGGAATACCTCCTGCCGTACACACACGTCCTCTCACTCAACACATGCACCAGTTATAGAGAGGAATACCTCCTGCCGCACACACACGTCCTCTCACTCACACTAACATGCACCAGTTATAGAGAGGAATACCTCCTGCCGCACACACACGTCCTCTCACTCCCCATCATCCACCAGTTATAGAGAGGAATACCTCCTGCCGCACACACACGTCCTCTCACTCACACACATGCACCATTTATAGAGAGGAATACCTCCTGCCGTACACACACGTCCCTCTCACTCACACACAGCACCATTATAGAGAGAATAACCTCCTGGCCGCACACACACGTCCTCTCACTCACACACATCACCAGTTATAAGAGAGAGGAATACCTCCGCCCACACACATCGTCCTCTCACTCACACACATGCACCATTAAAGAGAGGAATACCTCCTGCGACACACACACGTCCTCATCACTCACACACATGCACCAGTTAGAGAGAGGAAGAACCTCTGCCGCACACACACGTCCTCTCACTCACACACATGCACCAGTTATAGAGAGGAATACCTCCTGCCGCACACACACGTCCTCTCACTCACACACATGCACCAGTTATAGAGAGGAATACCTCCTGCCGCACACACACGTCCCTCTCACTCACACACATGCACCAGTTATAGAGAGGAATACCTCCTGCCGCACACACACGTCCCTCTCACTCACATACACATGCACCAGTTATAGAGAGGAATACCCTCCTGCCGCACACACACGTCCTCTCACTCACACACATGCACCAGTTATAGAGAGGAATACCTCCTGCCGCACACACACGTCCTCTCACTCACACACATGCACCAGTTATAGAGAGGAATACCTCCTGCCGCACACACACGTCCTCTCACTCACACACATGCACCAGTTATAGAGAGGAATACCTCCTGCCGCACACACACGTCCTCTCACTCACACACATGCACCAGTTATAGAGAGGAATACCTCCTGCCGCACACACACGTCCTCTCACTCACACACATGCACCAGTTATAGAGAGGAATACCTCCTGCCGCACACACACGTCCTCTCACTCACACACATGCACCAGTTATAGAGAGGAATACCTCCTGCCGCACACACACATGCACCAGTTATAGAGAGGAATACCTCCTGCCGCACCACACACGTCCTCTCACTCACACACATGCACCAGTTATAGAGAGGAATACCTCCTGCCGCACACACACGTCCTCTCACTCACACACATGCACCAGTTATAGAGAGGAATACCTCCTGCCGCACACACACGTCCTCTCACTCACACACATGCACCAGTTATAGAGAGGAATACCTCCTGCCGCACACACACGTCCTCTCACTCACGGTTAGGAATACCTCCTGCCGCACACACACGTCCTCTCACTCACACACATGCACCAGTTATAGAGAGGAATACCTCCTGCCGCACACACACGTCCTCTCACTCACACACATGCACCAGTTATAGAGAGGAATACCTCCTGCCGCACACACACGTCCTCCTCACCTGCACCAGTATAGAGAGATACCTCCTGCCGCACACACACGTCCTCTCACTCACACACATGCACCAGTTATAGAGAGGAATACCTCCTGCGCGCACACACGTCCTCTCACACACATGCACCAGTTATAGAGAGGAATACCTCCTTGCCGCACACACACGTCCTCTCACTCACACACATGCACCAGTTATAGAGAGGAATACCTCCTGCCGCACACAGCACGTCCTCTCACTCACACACATGCACCAGTTATAGAGAGAATACCTCCTGCCGCACACACACGTCCTCTCACTCACACACATGCACCAGTTATAGAGAGGAATACCTCCTGCCGCACACACACTCCTCTCACTCACACACATGCACCAGTTATAGAGAGGAATACCTCCTGCCGCACACACACGTCCTCTCACTCACACACATGCACCAGTTATAGAGAGGAATACCTCCTGCCGCACACACACGTCCTCTCACTCACACACATGCACCAGTTATAGAGAGGAATACCTCCTGCCGCACACACACGTCCTCTCACTCACACACATGCACCAGTTATAGAGGAGGGAATACCTCCTGCCGCACACACACGTCCTCTCACTCACACACATGCACCAGTTATAGAGAGAATACCTCCTGCCGCACACACACGTCCTCTCACTCCACACATGCACCAGTTATAGAGAGGAATACCTCCTGCCGCACACACACGTCCTCTCACTCACACACATGCACCAGTTATAGAGAGGAATACCTCCTGCCGCACACACACGTCCTCTCACTCACACACATGCACCAGTTATAGAGAGGAATACCTCCTGCCGCACCACACACGTCCTCTCACTCACACACATGCACCAGTTATAGTGAGGAATACCTCCTGCCGCACACACACGTCCTCTCACTCACACACATGCACCAGTTATAGAGAGGAATACCTCCTGCCGCACACACACGTCCTCTCACTCACACACATGCACCAGTTATAGAGAGGAATACCTCCTGCCGCACACACACGTCCTCTCACTCACACACATGCACCCAGTTATAGAGAGGAATACCTCCTGCCGCACACACACACGTCCTCTCACTCACACACATGCACCAGTTATAGAGAGGAATACCTCCTGCCGCACACACACGTCCTCTCACTCACACACATGCACCAGTTATAGAGAGGAATACCTCCTGCCGCACACACACGTCCTCTCACTCACACACATGCACCAGTTATAGAGAGGAATACCTCCTGCCGCACACACACGTCCTCTCACTCACACACATGCACCAGTTATAGAGAGGAATACCTCCTGCCGCACACACACGTCCTCTCACTCACACACATGCACCAGTTATAGAGAGGAATACCTCCTGCCGCACACACACGTCCTCTCACTCACACACATGCACCAGTTATAGAGAGGAATACCTCCTGCCGCACACACACGTCCTCTCACTCAAACACATGCACCAGTTATAGAGAGGAATACCTCCTGCCGCACACACACGTCCTCTCACTCACACACATGCACCAGTTATAGAGAGGAATACCTCCTGCCGCACACACACGTCCTCTCACTCACACACATGCACCAGTTATAGAGAGGAATACCTCCTGCCGCACACACACGTCCTCTCACTCACACACATGCACCAGTTATAGAGAGGAATACCTCCTGCCGCACACACACGTCCTCTCACTCATACACATGCACCAGTTATAGAGAGGAATACCTCCTGCCGCACACACACACGTCCTCTCACTCACACACATGCACCAGTTATAGAGAGGAGGAATACCTCCTGCCGCACACACACGTCCCCTCACTCACACACATGCACCAGTTATAGAGAGGAATACCTCCTGCCGTACACACACGTCCTCTCACTCACACACATGCACCAGTTATAGAGAGGAATACCTCCTGCCGTACACACGTCCTCTCACTCACACACATGCACCAGTTAGAGAGGAATACCTCCTGCCGCACACACACGTCCTCACACACATGCACCAGTTATAGAGAGGAATACCTCCTGCCGCACACACACGTCCTCTCACTCACACACATGCACCAGTTAGAGAGGAATACCTCCTGCCGCGCACACACGTCCCTCTCACTCACACACATGCACCAGTTACAGAGAGGAATACCTCCTGCCGCACACACAAGTCCTCTCACTCACACACATGCACCAGTTATAGAGAGGAATACCTCCTGCCGCACACACACGTCCTCTCACTCACGGTTAGGAATACCTCCTGCCGCACACACACGTCCTCTCACTCACACACATGCACCAGTTATAGAGAGGAATACCTCCTGCCGCGCACACACGTCCTCACACACATGCACCAGTTATAGAGAGGAATACCTCCTGCCGCACACACACGTCCTCTCACTCACACACATGCACCAGTTATAGAGAGGAATACCTCCTGCCGCACACACACGTCCTCTCACTCACACACATGCACCAGTTATAGAGAGGAATACCTCCTGCCGCACACACACGTCCTCTCACTCACACACATGCACCAGTTATAGAGAGGAATACCTCCTGCCGCACACACACGTCCTCTCACTCACACACATGCACCAGTTATAGAGAGGAATACCTCCTGCCGCACACACACGTCCTCTCACTCACACACATGCACCAGTTATAGAGAGGAATACCTCCTGCCGCACACACACGTCCTCTCACTCACACACATGCACCAGTTATAGAGAGGAATACCTCCTGCCGCACACACACGACCACTCACACACACACATGCACCAGTTATAGAGAGGAATACCTCCTGCCGCACACACACGTCCTCTCACTCACACACATGCACCAGTTATAGAGAGGAATACCTCCTGCCGCACACACACGTCCTCTCACTCACACACATGCACCAGTTATAGAGAGGAATACCTCCTGCCGCACACACACGTCCTCTCACTCACACACAGTGCACCAGTATAGAGAGGGAATACCTCCTGCCGCACACACACACGTCCTCTCACTCACACACATGCACCAGTTATAGAGAGGAAATACCTCTGCCGCACACACACGTCTACTCACACACATGCACAGTTAATAAGGAGGAATACCTCCTGCCGCACACTCACGTCTCTCACTCACACACATGCCCAGTTATAGAGAGGAATACCTCCTGCCGCACACACACGTCCTCTCACTCACACACATGCACCAGTTATGAGAGAGGAATACCTCCTTGCCGCACACACACGTCCTCTCACTCACACACATGCACCAGTTATAGAGAGAATACCTCTGTCCGCACACACGTCCTCTCACGCCACACATGCACCAGTTATAGAGAGGGAATACCTCCTGCCGCTCACACGTCCTCACACCACAAGGCACCAGTTATAGAGAGGATATACATCCTGCCTCACACACACGTCCTCTCACTCACACACATGCACCAGTTATAGAGAGGAATACCTCCTGCCGCACACACACGTCCTCTCACTCACACACATGCACCAGTTATAGAGAGGAATACTCTCTGCCGCACACACACGTCCTCTCACTCACAACATGCACCAGTTATAGAGAGGAATACCTCCTGCCGCACACAACACGTCCTCTCACTCACACACATGCACCAGTTATAGAGAGGAATACCTCCTGCCGCACCACACGTCCTCTCACTCACACACATGCACCAGTTATAGAGAGGAATACCTCCTGCCGCACACACACGGTCCTCTCACTCATCACACATTGCACCAGTGTATAGAGAGAGAATACCTCCTGCCGCACACACACGTCCTCCTCACTCACTACACATGCACCAGTTATAGAGAGGATACCTCCTGCCGCACACACACGTCCTCTCACTCCACACATGCACCAGTTATAGAGAGGAATACCTCCTGCCGCACACACACGTCCCTCTCACTCACACACTTGCACCAGTTTATAGAGAGGGAATACCTCCTGCCGCACACACACGTCCCCTCACTCAACACATGCACCTGTTATAGAGAGAATACCTCCTGCCGCACACACACGTCCTGTCACTCACTCACATGCACACAGTTATAGAGAGGAATACCTCCTGCCGCACACACACGTCCCTCTCACTACACACATGCACCAGTTATAGAGAGGAATACCTCCTGCCGCACACACACGTCCTCTCACTCACACACATGCACCAGTTATAGAGAGGAATACCTCCTGCCGTACACACACGTCCTCTCACTCACACACATGCACCAGTTATAGAGAGGAATACCTCCGCCGCACACACACACGTCCTCTCACTCACACACATGCACCAGTTATAGAGAGGGAATACCTCCTGCCGCACACACACGTCCTCTCACTCACACACATGCACCAGTTATAGAGAGGAATACCTCCTGCCGTGACACACATGTCCTCTCACTCACACACATGCACCAGTTTAGAGAGGATACCTCCTGCCGCACACACATGTCCTCTCACTCACACACATGCACCAGATTATAGAGAGGATATACCTCCTGCCGCACACACACGTCCTCTCACTCACACACATGCACCAGTTATAGAGAGGAATACCTCCTTGCGCACACACACGTCCTCTCACTCACACACATGCACCAGTTATAGAGAGGAATACCTCCTGCCGCACACACACGTCCTCTCACTCACACACATGCACCAGTTATAGAGAGGAATACCTCCTGCCGCACACACACGTCCCTCTCACTCACACACATGCACCAGTTATAGAGAGGAATACCTCCTGCCGCACACACACGTCCCTCTCACTCACACACATGCACCAGTTATAGAGAGAGGAATACCTCCTGCCGCACACACACGTCCTCTCACTCACACACTGCACCAGTTATAGAGAGGAATACCTCCTGCCGCACACACACGTCCTCTCACTCACACACATGCACCAGTTATAGAGAGGAATACCTCCTGCCGCACACACACGTCCTCTCACTCACACACATGCACCAGTTATAGAGAGGAATACCTCCTGCCGCACACACACGTCCTCTCACTCACACACATGCACCAGTTATAGAGAGGAATACCTCCTGCCGCACACACACGTCCTCTCACTCACACACATGCACCAGTTATAGAGAGAGGAATACCTCCTGCCGCACACACACGTCCTCTCACTCACACACATGCACCAGTTATAGAGAGGAATACCTCCTGCCGCACACACACGTCCTCTCACTCACACACATGCACCAGTTATAGAGAGGAATACCTCCTGCCGCACACACACGTCCTCTCACTCACACACATGCACCAGTTATAGAGAGGAATACCTCCTGCCGCACACACACGTCCTCTCACTCACACACATGCACCAGTTATAGAGAGGAATACCTCCTGCCGCACACACACGTCCTCTCACTCACACACATGCACCAGTTATAGAGAGGAATACCTCCTGCCGCACACACACGTCCTCTCACTCACACACATGCACCAGTTATAGAGAGGAATACCTCCTGCCGCACACACACGTCCTCTCACTCACACACATGCACCAGTTATAGAGAGGAATATCTCCTGCCGCACACACACGTCCTCTCACTCACACACATGCACCAGTTATAGAGAGGAATACCTCCTGCCGCACACACACGTCCTCTCACTCACACACATGCACCAGTTATAGAGAGGAATACCTCCTGCCGCACACACACGTCCTCTCACTCACACACATGCACCAGTTATAGAGAGGAATACCTCCTGCCGCACACACACGTCCTCTCACTCACACACATGCACCAGTTATAGAGAGGAATACCTCCTGCCGCACACACACGTCCTCTCACTCACACACATGCACCAGTTATAGAGAGGAATACCTCCTGCCGCACACACACGTCCTCTCACTCACACACATGCACCAGTTATAGAGAGGAATACCTCCTGCCGCACACACACGTCCTCTCACTCACACACATGCACCAGTTATAGAGAGGAATACCTCCTGCCGCACACAACACGTCCTCTCACTCACACTACATGCACCAGTTATAGAGAGGAATACCTCCTGCCGCACACACACGTCCTCTCACTCACACACATGCACCAGTTATAGAGAGGAATACCTCCTGCCGTACACACACGTCCTCTCACTCACACACATGCACCAGTTATAGAGAGGAATACCTCCTGCCGCACACACACGTCCTCTCACTCACACATGCACCAGTTATAGAGAGGAATACCTCCTGCCGCACACACACGTCCTCTCACTCACACACATGCACCAGTTATAGAGAGGAATATCTCCTGCCGCACACACACGTCCCTCTCACTCACTCACACACATGCACCAGTTATAGAGAGGAATACCTCCTGCCGCACACACACGTCCTCTCACTCACACACATGCACCAGTTATAGAGAGGAATACCTCCTGCCGCACACACACGTCCTCTCACTCACACACATGCACCAGTTATAGAGAGGAATACCTCCTGCCGCACACACACGTCCTCTCACTCACACACATGCACCAGTTATAGAGAGGAATACCTCCTGCCGCACACACACGTCCCTCTCACTCACACACATGCACCAGTTATAGAGAGGAATACCTCCTGCCGCACACACACGTCCTCTCACTCACACACATGCACCAGTTATAGAGAGGAATATCTCCTGCCGCACACACACGTCCCCTCACTCACACACATGCACCAGTTATAGAGAGGAATACCTCCTGTCGCACACACACGTCCTCTCACTCACACACATGCACCAGTTATAGAGAGGAATACCTCCTGCCGCACACACACATGTCCTCTCACTCACACACATGCACCAGTTATAGAGAGAGGAATACCTCCTGCCGCACACACACATGTCCTCTCACTCACACACATGCACCAGTTATAGAGAGGAATACCTCCTGCCGCACACACACACGTCCTCTCACTCACACACATGCACCAGTTATAGAGAGGAATACCTCCTGCCGCACACACACGTCCTCTCACTCACACACATGCACCAGTTATAGAGAGGAATATCTCCTGCCGCACACACACGTCCTCTCACTCACACACATGCACCAGTTAGAGAGGAATACCTCCTGCCGCACACACACATCCTCTCACTCACACACATGCACCAGTTATAGAGAGGAATACCTCCTGCCGCACACACACGTCCTCTCACTCACACACATGCACCAGTTAGAGAGGAATACCTCCTGCCGCACACACACGTCCTCTCACTCACACACATGCACCAGTTATAGAGAGGAATACCTCCTGCCGCACACACACGTCCTCTCACTCACACACATGCACCAGTTATAGAGAGGAATACCTCCTGCCGCACACACACGTCCTCTCACTCACACACATGCACCAGTTATAGAGAGGAATACCTCCTGCCGCACACACACGTCCCTCTCACTCACACACAAGCACCAGTTAGAGAGGAATACCTCCTGCCGCACACACACGTCCTCTCACTCACACACATGCACCAGTTATAGAGAGGAATACCTCCTGCCGCACACACACGTCCCTCTCACTCACACACAAGCACCAGTTAGAGAGGAATACCTCCTGCCGCACACACACGTCCTCTCACTCACACACACATGCACCAGTTATAGAGAGGAATACCTCCTGCCGCACACACACGTCCTCTCACTCACACACATGCACCAGTTATAGAGAGGAATACGTCCTCTCACTCACACACATGCACCAGTTATAGAGAGGAATACCTCCTGCCGCACACACACACGTCCTCTCACTCACACACATGCACCAGTTATAGAGAGGAATACCTCCTGCCGCACACACACGTCCTCTCACTCACACACATGCACCAGTTATAGAGAGGAATACCTCCTGCCGCACACACACGTCCTCTCACTTACACACATGCACCAGTTATAGAGAGGAATACCTCCTGCCGCACACACACGTCCTCTCACTCACACATGCACCAGTTATAGAGAGGAATATCTCCTGCCGCACACACACACGTCCTCTCACTCACACACATGCACCAGTTATAGAGAGGAATACCTCCTGCCGCACACACACACGTCCTCTCACTCACACACATGCACCAGTTATAGAGAGGAATACCTCCTGCCGCACACACACACGTCCTCTCACTCACACACATGCACCAGTTATAGAGAGGAATACCTCCTGCCGCACACACACACGTCCTCTCACTCACACACATGCACCAGTTATAGAGAGGAATACCTCCTGCCGCACACACACGTCCTCTCACTCACATACACATGCACCAGTTATAGAGAGGAATACCTCCTGCCGCACACACACGTCCTCTCACTCACACATGCACCAGTTATAGAAAGGAATACCTCCTGCCGCACACACACGTCCTCTCACTCACACACACATGCACCAGTTATAGAGAGGAATACCTCCTGCCGCACACACACGTCCTCTCACTCACACACATGCACCAGTTATAGAGAGGAATACCTCCTGCCGCACACACACGTCCTCTCACTCACACACATGCACCAGTTATAGAGAGAGGAATACCTCCTGCCGCACACACACGTCCTCTCACTAACACACACATGCACCAGTTATAGAGAGAGGAATACCTCCTGCCGCACACACACGTCCTCTCACTCACACACATGCACCAGTTATAGAGAGGAATACCTCCTGCCGCACACACACGTCCTCTCACTCACACACGTGCACCAGTTATAGAGAGGAATACCTCCTGCCGCACACACACACGTCCTCTCACTCACACACATGCACCAGTTATAGAGAGGAATACCTCCTGCCGCACACACACGTCCTCTCACTCACACACAAGCACCAGTTAGAGAGGAATACCTCCTGCCGCACACACACGTCCTCTCACTCACACACATGCACCAGTTATAGAGAGGAATACCTCCTGCCGCACACACACGTCCTCTCACTCACACACATGCACCAGTTATAGAGAGGAATACCTCCTGCCGCACACACACGTCCTCTCAGTCACACACATGCACCAGTTATAGAGAGGAATACCTCCTGCCGCACACACACGTCCTCTCACTCACACACATGCACCAGTTAGAGTGGAATACCTCCTGCCGCACACACACGTCCTCTCACTCACACACATGCACCAGTTATAGAGGAATACCTCCTGCCGCACACACACGTCCTCTCACTCACACACATGCACCAGTTATAGAGAGGAATACCTCCTGCCGCACACACACACGTCCTCTCACTCACACATGCACCAGTTATAGAGAGGAATACCTCCTGCCGCACACACACGTCCTCTCACTCACACACATGCACCAGTTAGAGAGGAATACCTCCTGCCGCACACACACGTCCTCTCACTCACACACATGCACCAGTTATAGAGAGGAATACCTCCTGCCGCACACACACGTCCTGTCACTCACACACATGCACCAGTTATAGAGAGGAATACCTCCTGCCGCACACACACGTCCTCTCACTCACACACATGCACCAGTTATAGAGAGGAATACCTCCTGCCGCACACACACGTCCTCTCACTCACATACATGCACCAGTTATAGAGAGGAATACCTCCTGCCGCACACACACGTCCCTCTCACTCACACACATGCACCAGTTATAGAGAGGAATACCTCCTGCCACACACACACGTCCTCTCACACACATGCACCAGTTATAGAGAGGAATACCTCCTGCCGCACACACGTCCTCTCACTCACACACATGCACCAGTTATAGAGAGGAATACCTCCTGCCGCACACACACGTCCTCTCACTCACACACATGCACCAGTTATAGAGAGGAATACCTCCTGCCGCACACACACGTCCTCTCACTCACACACATGCACCAGTTATAGAGAGGAATACCTCCTGCCGCACACACACGTCCTCTCACTCACACACATGCACCCTTTATAGAGAGGAATACCTCCTGCCGCACACACACGTCCTCTCACTCACACACATGCACCAGTTATAGAGAGGAATACCTCCTGCCGCACACACACGCACCAGTTATAGAGAGGAATACCTCCTGCCGCACACACACGTCCTCTCACTCACACACATGCACCAGTTATAGAGAGGAATACCTCCTGCCGCACACACACGTCCTCTCACTCACACACATGCACCAGTTATAGAGAGAGGAATACCTCCTGCCGCACACACACGTCCTCTCACTCACACACATGCACCAGTTATAGAGAGGAATACCTCCTGCCGTACACACACGTCCTCTCACTCACACACATGCACCAGTTATAGAGAGGAATATCTCCTGCCGCACACACACGTCCTCTCACTCACATACATGCACCAGTTATAGAGAGGAATACCTCCTGCCGCACACACACGTCCTCTCACTCACACACATGCACCAGTTAGAGAGGAATACCTCCTGCCGCGCACACACGTCCTCTCACTCACACACATGCACCAGTTAGAGAGGAATACCACCTGCCGCACACACACGTCCTCTCACTCACACACATGCACCAGTTATAGAGAGGAATACCTCCTGCCGCACACACACGTCCTCTCACTCACACACATGCACCAGTTATAGAGGAATATCTCCTGCCGCACACACACGTCCTCTCACTCACACACATGCACCAGTTATAGAGAGGAATACCTCCTGCCGCACACACACGTCCTCTCACTCACATACACATGCACCAGTTATAGAGAGGAATACCTCCTGCCGCACACACACGTCCTCTCACTCACACACATGCACCAGTTATAGAGAGGAATACCTCCTGCCGCACACACACGTCCTCTCACTCACACATGCACCAGTTATAGAGGAATACCTCCTGCCGCACACACACGTCCTCTCACTCACACACATGCACCAGTTATAGAGAGGAATACCTCCTGCCGCACACACACGTCCTCTCACTCACACATGCACCAGTTATAGAGGAATACCTCCTGCCGCACACACACGTCCTCTCACTCACACATGCACCAGTTATAGAGAGAGGAATACCTCCTGCCGCACACACACGTCCTGTCACTCACACACATGCACCAGTTATAGAGAGGAATACCTCCTGCCGCACACACACGTCCTCTCACTCACACACATGCACCAGTTATAGAGAGGAATACCTCCTGCCGTACACACACGTCCTCTCACTCACACACATGCACCAGTTATAGAGAGGAATACCTCCTGCCGCACACACACACGTCCTCTCACTCACACACATGCACCAGTTATAGAGAGAGGAATACCTCCTGCCGCACACACACGTCCTCTCACTCACACACATGCACCAGTTATAGAGAGAGGAATACCTCCTGCCGCACACACACGTCCTCTCACTCACACACATGCACCAGTTATAGAGAGGAATACCTCCTGCCGTACACACACGTCCTCTCACTCACACACATGCACCAGTTATAGAGAGGAATACCTCCTGCCGCACACACACGTCCTCTCACTCACACACATGCACCAGTTATAGAGAGGAATACCTCCTGCCGCACACACACGTCCTCTCACTCACGGTTAGGAATACCTCCTGCCGCACACACACGTCCTCTCACTCACGGTTAGGAATACCTCCTGCCGCACACACACATCCCCTCACTGTCACACATGAAATACCTTACCTTCTGCAGTTTGCCTTCCTTGTAAGCTTTCTGATCCTTGATAATGTCAGGTAAGTACTTCGAGCAGTACAGAGCCACCTCTTCCCCTGTAAAGACATTGATCGGCATGTTAAACAGGTCACCGAACAAGGGACAGAGTATAGAATGACTTTGCACCAAATAAACATAGAGATGTTGTCGGCCCCAATGTGCCAACAGTGAGCGCACGTGAGGGGTGAATGTTTTGTAGTTCTAATTCTTCCATCTCACAGCAGAGTTCTGTATTGTCTGTGGGTTTTGCAGCAATAAAGTCGTTTAGAAAGTACACTATTCCTCTTTGGTCAGTGTGTAGTTTGAGAGCGAAAGTGATCCGATAGGATATATAATTAAATACACCTTGGAAATTATTATAATACATAATAATTAATGATTATATAATATTCTATATAGTACCCCAC
Organism: Bombina bombina; assembly: GCF_027579735.1. NCBI lineage: Eukaryota > Metazoa > Chordata > Amphibia > Anura > Bombinatoridae > Bombina > Bombina bombina. Next base: position 12,373,702 of record NC_069502.1, on the reverse strand, counting down.
TATAAGTTATCAACTGATAAGTAAGAACCACACTATTTAGTACAGTAGTGCTACCCCAACCTAGGGTGTTACTATTGATAACTTACATATATACACCAGGTGGCCAATCGCATTCTATAGAGATTAAAAAGTGGAATCGATATTATGTGGTATATGTTGTATGTTATTAACACATCAATACCAATACTCTCAATCCATAAGTGATCATTTGTGTCACAAATATAGAAGGTGTAAATACTGTTTAAACCATCTTTGAGTGAAAGACACCCGTGGGGTATTATGCAGAACATTATATAATCATTAATTATCATATATTAACATTTTGAGAGCCGGTGGGGACACCCCCAACCCAGGTCCACAACAAGTGATTATTATCACTCACACCCATCTCACAGAGGAAAGTACAATGATAAGTGGGACAACCACACCTCAAATGCGATATATGACCCTAATAACGAGGGTGACACACGAGGTGTATGTAGCACCCTTTTAATTTACATCCTCTGGAGAGCATACCGGGAAATTACAATATATATAGAATTAGGTAACTTCTTCTGAGTCGCATTCTTTCACCATCACACTGTCTGATTTTTTTAATTTTTTTTATTAATTTTAATATTCTAATTAAAAGTTAAGTTTTAAATCCGCCCTATGTTGGGCTTCTTTACCTATGGTTTCATTGGCAAGTATTTGACCCCATGCTGTTGAGTGCTAATCAAGTACATTCTTTCAATTGCGTTTAGCAATTGATACCTTCTAGTCTGTTTCTCCCAATGTACAGCACCTAAGTCCTCGAGTATACTATTACCATTTCTCATACAACATATGAGATAAGAATACAAGGTGGGACAGTGGGGTAGTGCCGTCATCTTTCTCTTCTTTGTTTCTCAACATATAGGTAGTATCTTAGCCTACCGACCGCTGACAGGTAGTATCTTAGCCTACCGACCGCTGACAGGTAGTATCTTAGCCTACCGACCGCTGACAGGTAGTATCTTAGCCTACCGACCGCTGACAGGTAGTATCTTAGCCTACCGACCGCTGACAGGTAGTATCTTAGCCTACCGACCGCTGACAGGTAGTATCTTAGCCTACCGACCGCTGACAGGTAGTATCTTAGCCTACCGACCGCTGACAGGTAGTATCTTAGCCTACCGACCGCTGACAGGTAGTATCTTAGCCTACCGACCGCTGACAGGTAGTATCTTAGCCTACCGACCGCTGACAGGTAGTATCTTAGCCTACCGACCGCTGACAGGTAGTATCTTAGCCTACCGACCGCTGACAGGTAGTATCTTAGCCTACCGACCGCTGACAGGTAGTATCTTAGCCTACCGACCGCTGACAGGTAGTATCTTAGCCTACCGACCGCTGACAGGTAGTATCTTAGCCTACCGACCGCTGACAGGTAGTATCTTAGCCTACCGACCGCTGACAGGTAGTATCTTAGCCTACCGACCGCTGACAGGTAGTATCTTAGCCTACCGACCGCTGACAGGTAGTATCTTAGCCTACCGCTGACAGGTAGTATTTTAGCCTACCGCTGACAGGTAGTATCTTAGCCTACCGCTGACAGGTAGTATCTTAGCCTACCGCTGACAGGTAGTATCTTAGCCTACCGCTGACAGGTAGTATCTTAGCCTACCGCTGACAGGTAGTATCTTAGCCTACCGCTGACAGGTAGTATCTTAGCCTACCGCTGACAGGTAGTATCTTAGCCTACCGCTGACAGGTAGTATCTTAGCCTACCGCTGACAGGTAGTATCTTAGCCTACCGCTGACAGGTAGTATCTTAGCCTACCGCTATAGAGAGCGGCTTCTATATGCTGACCAAAGTCATAGAAAGGATTAGGATAACATTCCCTTATACCAAGGATGACTAGACCTCCATGAAATCCTAGATCTATCTATTGAAGTTACAAGGGAACGAACATTACTAGAGGCCCTGGATGTCAGAAAATAACTCAAATAGGAAACATTAACAGAGTCTTGAAGACAACCTTAAAAAAAATATATATATAAACTCATGGTTGTTCCTTTAGAAAAAAGCAAAAGATTTATTAGATCTGAAGAGAAACCAGCATGGGAGGCAAAGCAATATATGTCACAGACATAGAAATTATTATTGTATTCTAATACATGAAATATAGAAATAAACTGTTATAAAAACCACCATCTGACACATATAAGCCCCTATACATGAAATATAGAAATAAACTGTTATAAAAACCACCATCTGATACATATAAGCCCCTATACATGAAATATAGAAATAAACTGTTATAAAAACCACCATCTGATACATATAAGCCCCTATACATGAAATATAGAAATAAACTGTTATAAAAACCACCATCTGATACATATAAGCCCCTATACATGAAATATAGAAATAAACTGTTATAAAAACCACCATCTGATACATATAAGCCCCTATACATGAAATATAGAAATAAACTGTTATAAAAACCACCATCTGATACATATAAGCCCCAATACATGAAATATAGAAATAAACTGTTATAAAAACCACCATCTGATACATATAAGCCCCTATACATGAAATATAGAAATAAACTGTTATAAAAAAAACACCATCTGATACATATAAGCCCCTATACATGACACACAGAAATTAACTGTTATAAAAACCACCTCCATCTGATACATATAAGCCCCTATACATGAAATATAGAAATAAACTGTTATAAAAACCACCATAAAAACCACCATCTGATACATATAAGCCCCTATACATGAAATATAGAAATAAACTGTTATAAAAACCACCATCTGATACATATAAGCCCCTATACATGAAATATAGAAATAAACTGTTATAAAAACCACCATCTGATACATATAAGCCCCTATACATAAAATATAGAAATAAACTGTTATAAAAACCATCTGATACATATAAGCCCCTATACATAACACACAGAAATTAACTGTTATAAAAAAACACCATCTGATACATATAAGCCCCTATACATGACACACAGAAATAAACTATTATAAAAAAACCACCATCTGATACATATAAGCCCCTATACAGGAAATATAGAAATAAACTGTTATAAAAACCACCATCTGACACATATAAGCCCCTATACATGAAATATAGAAATAAACTGTTATAAAAACCACCATCTGATACATATAAGCCCCTATACAGGAAATATAGAAATTAACTGTTATAAAAACCACCTCCATCTGATACATATAAGCCCCTATAAATGACATATAGAAATAAACTGTTATATAAACCACCTCCATCTGACACATATAAGCCCCTATACATGACATATAGAAATAAACGGTTATAAAAACCACCTCCATCTGATACATATAAGCCCCTATACAGGAAATATAGAAATAAACTGTTATAAAAACCATCATCTGATACATATAAGCCCCTATACATGACACACAGAAATAAACTGTTATAAAAACCACCTCCATCTGATACATATAAGCCCCTATACATGACACACAGAAATAAACTGTTATAAAAACCACCATCTGATACATATAAGCCCCTATACATGACATATAGAAATAAACTGTTATAAAAACCACCATCTGATACATATAAGCCCCTATACATGACATAGAAATAAACTGTTATAAAAACCACCATCTGATACATATAAGCCCCTATACATGAAATAAAGAAATAAACTGTTATAAAAACCATCATCTGATACATAAGCCCCTATACATGAAATAAAGAAATAAACTGTTATAAAAACCATCATCTGATACATAAGCCCCTATACAGGAAATATAGAAATAAAGTGTTATAAAAACCACCATCTGATACATATAAGCCCCTATACATGAAATATAGAAATAAACTGTTATAAAAACCACCATCTGATACATATAAGCCCCAATACATGACATATAGAAATAAACTGTTATAAAAACCACCATCTGATACATAAGCCCCTATACATGAAATAAAGAAATAAACTGTTATAAAAAACCACCATCTGATACATAAGCCCCTATACAGGAAATATAGAAATAAAGTGTTATAAAAACCACCATCTGATACATATAAGCCCCTATACAGGAAATATAGAAATAAAGTGTTATAAAAACCACCATCTGATACATATAAGCCCCTATACATGAAATATAGAAATAAAGTGTTATAAAAACCACCATCTGATACATATAAGCCCCTATACATGAAATATAGAAATAAAGTGTTATAAAAACCACCATCTGATACATATAAGCCCCTATACAGGAAATATAGAAATAAAGTGTTATAAAAACCACCTCCATCTGATACATATAAGCCCCTATACATGAAATATAGAAATAAACTGTTATAAAAACCACCATCTGATACATATAAGCCCCTATACAGGAAATATAGAAATAAAGTGTTATAAAAACCACCATCTGATACATATAAGCCCCTATACATGAAATATAGAAATAAAGTGTTATAAAAACCACCATCTGATACATATAAGCCCCTATACATGAAATATAGAAATAAAGTGTTATAAAAACCATCATCTGATACATAAGCCCCTATACAGGAAATATAGAAATAAACTGTTATAAAAACCACCATCTGATACATATAAGCCCCTATACATGAAATATAGAAATAAACTGTTATAAAAACCACCATCTGACACATATAAGCCCCTATACATAAAATATAGAAATAAACTGTTATAAAAACCACCATCTGATACATATAAGCCCCTATACATGAAAACAAAATTTATGCTTACCTGATAAATTTATTTCTCTTGTGGTGTATCCAGTCCACGGATTCATCCATTACTTGTGGGATATTCTCCTTCCCAACAGGAAGCTGCAAGAGGATCACCCACAGCAGAGCTGTCTATATAGCTCCTCCACTAACTGCCACCTCCCAGTCATTCGACCCAAGACAAGCAAGAGAAAGGAGAAACTATAGGGTGCAGTGGTGACTGTAGTTTAAAAATTAAAAAACCCCTGAATTAAAATGACAGGGCGGGCCGTGGACTGGATACACCACAAGAGAAATAAATTTATCAGGTAAGCATAAATTATGTTTTCTCTTGTAAGGTGTATCCAGTCCACGGATCATCCATTACTTGTGGGATACCAATACCAAAGCTATAGGACACGGATGAAGGGAGGGACAAGGCAGGCGCTTAAACGGAAGGCACCACTGCCTGTAAGACCTTTCTCCCAAAAATAGCCTCCGAAGAAGCAAAAGTATCAAATTTGTAGAATTTAGAAAAAATATGAAGCGAAGACCAAGTCGCCGCCTTACAAATCTGTTCAACAGAAGCCTCATTTTTAAAGGCCCATGTGGAAGCCACCGCTCTAGTGGAATGAGCTGTAATTCTTACAGGAGGCTGCTGGCCAGCAGTCTCATAAGCTAAGCGGATTATACTTCTTAACCAAAAAGAAAGGGAAGTTGCTGAAGCCTTTTGGCCTTTCCTCTGTCCAGAGTAGACAACAAACAAAGCAGATGTTTGACGAAAATCTTTAGTAGCTTGTAAATAAAACTTTAAAGCACGAACTACGTCAAGATTGTGCAATAGACGTTCCTTCTTTGAAGAAGGATTAGGACACAGTGACGGAACAACAATCTCTTGATTGATATTCTTATTGGATACCACCTTAGGAAGAAACCCAGGTTTGGTACGCCAAACTACCTTATCTGCATGAAAGATCAGATAAGGGGAATCACACTGCAAGGCCGATAACTCTGAAACTCTTCGAGCCGAAGAGATAGCTACCAAGAACAGAACCTTCCAAGATAAAAGCTTGATATCTATGGAATGCAGAGGTTCAAACGGAATCCCTTGAAGAACTAAATTTAAACTCCATGGCGGAGCAACAGGTTTAAACACAGGCTTGATTCTAACTAAAGCCTGACAAAACGCCTGAACGTCTGGAACATCCGCCAGACGCTTGTGCAAAAGAATAGACAGAGCAGAAATCTGTCCCTTTAAGGAACAAGTTGACAATAACTTCTCCAATCCTTCTTGGAGAAAAGACAATATCCTGGGAATCCTGACTTTACTCCATGAGTAACCCTTGGATTCACACCAATGAAGATATTTACACCATATCTTATGATAGATTTTCCTGGTGACAGGCTTTCGAGCCTGAATTAAGGTATCAATGACCGACTCTGAAAAACCATGTTTTGACAAAATCAAGCGTTCAATCTCCAAGCAGTCAGACGCAGAGAAAATAGATTTGGATGTTTGAAGGGACCTTGAAGTAGAAGGTCCTGCCTCAGCGGCAGAGTCCAAGGTGGAAAGAATTACATGTCTACCAGATCTGCGTACCAAGTCCTGCGTGGCCACGCAGGAGCTATCAAAATCACCGAAGCTCTCTCCTGCTTGATCTTGGCAATCAGACGAGGGAGCAGAGGAAACGGTGAACACACATAAGCCAGGTTGAAAGACCAAGGCACTGCTAGAGCATCTATCAGCGCGGCCTTGGGATCCCTGGACCTGAACCCGTAACAAGGAAGCTTGGCGTTCTGACGAGACGCCATGAGATCCAGTTCTGGTTTGCCCCAAAGTTGAATCAACTAAGCAAACACCTCCGGATGGAGTTCCCACTCCCCCGGATGAAAAGTCTGTCGACTTAGAAAATCCGCCTCCCAGTTCTCTACTCCTGGGATATGGATAGCTGATAGATGGCAAGAGTGAACCTCTGCCCATAGAATTATCTTTGAAACCTCCAACATTGCTAGGGAACTCCTTGTTCCCCCCCTGATGGTTGATATAGGCTACAGTCGTGATGTTGTCCGACTGAAATCTGATTAACCTGACCGCAGCTAGCTGAGACCAAGCCTGAAGAGCATTGAATATCGCTCTTAGTTCCAGAATGTTTATAGGAAGGAGTCTCTCCTCCTGAGTCCACAAGCCCTGAGCTTTCAGGGAGTTCCAGACTGCACCCCAGCCCAGAAGGCTGGCATCTGTCGTTACCATTGTCCAATCTGGCCTGCGGAAGGTCATACCCTTGGACAGATGGACCCGAGATAACCACCAGAGAAGAGAATCCCTGGTCTCTTGATCCAGATTTAGTAGAGGGGACAAATCTGTGTAATCCCCATTCCACTGACTGAGCATGCAGAGTTGCAGCGGTCTGAAATGTAGGCGGGCAAATGGCACTATGTCCATTGCCGCTACCATTAAGCCAATTACTTCCATACACTGAGCCACTGAAGGGCGAGAAGTAGAATAAAGAACACGGCAGGAATTTAGAAGTTTTGACAACCTGGCCTCTGTCAGGTAAATCTTCATTTCTACAGAATCTATCAGAGTTCCTAGGAAGGAAACTCTTTTGAGAAGGGATAGAGAACTATTTTCTTCGTTCACTTTCCACCCATGCGACCTCAGAAATGCCAGAACAATGTCCGTGTGAGACCTGGCAACTTGAAGAGTTGACGCCTGTATCAGAATGTCGTCTGAGTAAGGGGCTACTGCTATAGCCCGCGGCCTTAGGACCGCTAGAAGGGACCCTAGAACCTTTATAAAGATTCTTGGTGCCATGGCCAACCCGAAGGGAAGAGCCAAAAACTGGTAGTGCCTGTATTGACCCTCCTGGATCATAGGAAGGATGGTACGAATAGTCTCCATCTTGAAGTATGGGACTCTGAGAAATTTGTTTAAGATCTTGAGATCTAAGATTGGTCTGAAGGTTCCCTCTTTCTTGGGAACTACAAACAGATTTGAATAAAAGCCCTGTCCTGTCCCTGTTCCTCCTTTGGAACTGGGTGGATCACTCCCATAACTAGGAGGCCTTGAACACAATGTAAGAATGCTTCTCTCTTTATCTGGTTTGCAGATAAAAGTGAGAGATGAAATCTCCCTTTTGGGGGAGAGGTTTTGAATTCCAGAAGATAACCCTTGGACACAATTTCCAATGCCCAGGGATCCTGGACATCTCTTGCCCAAGCCTGGGCGAAGAGAGTCTGCCCCCTACTAGATCTGTTTCCGGATCGGGGGCTGCTCCTTCATGCTGTCTTAGAGGCAGCAGCAGGCTTTTTGGCCTGTTTCCCCTTGTTCCAAGCCTGGATAGGTCTCCAGACCGGCTTAGACTGGGCAAAAGTTCCCTCTTGTTTTGTGTTAGAGGAAGTTGAAGCTGCGCCACTCTTGAAGTTTCGAAAGGGCCAAAAACTAGACTGTTCGGTCCTTAATTTGTTGGACCTGTCTTGAGGAAGGGCGTGACCTTTTCCTCCAGTGATGACAGAAATGATCTCCTTCATTCCAGGCCCGAATAGGATCTGTCCTTTGAAGGGAATGTTGAGAAGTTTAGACTTTGAAGTCACGTCAGCTGACCAGGATTTAAGCCATAGTGCCCTACGCGCCTGAATAGCAAAACCTGAATTTTTAGCCGTTAGCTTGGTTAAATGAACAACGGCATCAAAAACAAATGAATTGGCTAGCTTAAGGGCCCTAAGCTTGTCAATAATATCTTCCAACGGGGTTTCAACCTGTAGAGCCTCCTCTAGGGACTCAAACCAGAAAGTCGTGGCAGCAGTGACTGGGGCAATGCATGCAAGAGGTTGGAGAATAAAACCTTGTTGAATAAAAATGTTCTTAAGGTAACCCTCTAATTTTTTATCCATTGGATCTAGAAAAGCACAACTGTCCTCGACAGGGATAGTGGTACGCTTAGCTAGAGTAGAAACTGCTCCCTCCACCTTAGGGACCGTCTGCCATAAGTCCCGTGTAGCGGCGTCTATAGGAAACATCTTTTTAAAAACAGGAGGGGGAGAGAACGGTACACCTGGTCTATCCCATTCCTTAGTAATAATTTCAGAAAACCTTTTAGGGATTGGAAAAACATCAGTGTAAGTAGGTACTGCATAGTATTTATCCAATCTACATAATATCTCTGAGACTACAAAAGTGTCAGTGTCGTCCACAGTTGCTAAAACTTCCATGAGCAATACGCGGAGGTGTTCAAGCTCAAATTTAAATGTAGACATATCAGAATCAGATTGAATTATCTTCCCTGAGTCAGTAAAATCACTCACAGATTGAAGCTCCCCTGCTTCAGCTTCATTATATTGTGAGGGTGTATCAGAGATAGATACTAAAGCGTCAGAGAGCTCTGTATTTATTCTAGTCCCAGAGCTGTCTCGCTTTCCTTGCAATCCTGGCAGTTTAGATAATACCTCTGTAAGGGTATGATTCATAACTGCCGCCATGTCTTGCAAGGTATACGCAATGGGCGCGCTAGATGTACTTGGCGTCCCCTGAGCGGGATTTATAGGATCTGACACGTGGGGAGAGTTAGACGGCATAACTTCCTCCTTGTCAATTTCTTCTGGTGATAAATTTTTTAAAGCCAGAATATAGTCTTTGTAATCTATAGTAAAATCAGTGCATTTGGTACACATTCTAAGAGGGGGTTCCACAATGGCTTCTAATCATAATGAACAATGAGTTTCCTCTATGTCAGACATGTTTAAACAGACTATTAATGAGACCAGCAAGCTTGGAAAACACTTTAATAACTGAACAAGCAAAAAATAAAAACGGTACTGTGCCTTTAAGAGAAAAAAAACAATCACATAAACTGCTAAAACAGTGAAAAAAGCAGTAAATCTTACGAAATTTTTGCAGTGTGTATAATAGGCTGAAAGAGCATTGCACCCACTTGCAAATGGATGATTAACCCCTTAGTTTCAAAACCGGATCAAAAAAACTATATAAACGTTTTTAAACAGTCACAACAAACTGCCACAGCTCCACTGTGGCCCTACCTGCCCATACAACGACTTTGGAAGGCACAAAAACCCCTTAGAGAGGTCCTATATGTTCAGGGGACTCCTTCAGGGAAGCTGGATGTCTCAAGCTGCAAAAACTAATGGAAAATAGGCACCTCCCAATCTGTACTCACAGTGAGAGGGCCTTAAAAAACTATCCCTAGGCAAAATCTAGTCAGCCATGTGGAAAAACTGGGCCCCAGAATAAAGTTTTATCACCAATATGAAATAAACGTTTATACACTTCAAGCAAACGTTATATCTATTCAGTAATGTGAGTAAATAATAAAAATATTACCCTTTACAGCAAGCATGATACCAGTCGTTATTAAATCACTGTAATCAGGCTTACCTTAAATAAATCAGGTATTGTCAGCATTTTCTAGCTCATTTCTCTAGAAAAAATTACTGCACATACCTCAGAGCAGGAGACCCTGCACGCTATTCCCCCAGCTGAAGTTACCCATCTCTTCAGTTATGTCTGAGAACAGCAATGGATCTTAGTTACAACCTGTTAAGATCATCAAAGACCACGGGCAGACTCTTCTTAAACTTTCTGCATGAGGCTAAAATAGTACAACTCCGGTACCATTTGAAAATAAACTTTTGATTGAAGATAAACTACATTAATGCACCATATCTCTCTAGCTGTTTCCCTTGTCGAGAGCTGCAAGAGAATGACTGGGAGGTGGCAGTTAGGGGAGGAGCTATATAGACAGCTCTGCTGTGGGTGATCCTCTTGCAGCTTCCTGTTGGGAAGGAGAATATCCCACAAGTAATGGATGAATCCGTGGACTGGATACACCTTACAAGAGAAATATAGAAATAAACTTATAAAAAAAACATCTCCATCTGATACATATAAGCCCCTATACATAAAATATAGAAATAAACTGTTATAAAAACCACCATCTGATACATATAAGCCCCTATACATCAAATATAGAAATAAAGTGTTATAGAAAACCACCATCTGATACATATAAGCCCCTATACAGGAAATATAGAAATAAACTTATAAAAACCACCATCTGATACATATAAGCCCCTATACAGGAAATATAGAAATAAACTGTTATAAAAAACCATCATCTGATACATATAAGCCCCTATACATGAAATATAGAAATAACAGAATTTATGCTTACCTGATAAATTACTTTCTCCAACGGTGTGTCCGGTCCACGGCGTCATCCTTACTTGTGGGAATATCTCTTCCCCAACAGGAAATGGCAAAAAGTCCCAGCAAAGCTGGCCATATAGTCCCTCCTAGGCTCTGCCCACCCCAGTCATTCGACCGACGGACAGGAGGAAAATATATAGGAGAAACCATATGGTACCGTGGTGACTGTAGTTAGAGAAAATAATTCATCAGACCTGATTAAAAAACCAGGGCGGGCCGTGGACCGGATACACCGTTGGAGAAAGTAATTTATCAGGTAAGCATAAATTCTGTTTTCTCCAACATTGGTGTCTCCGGTCCACGGCGTCATCCTTACTTGTGGGAACCAATACCAAAGCTTTAGGACACGGATGAAGGGAGGGAGCAAATCAGGTTACCTAAACGGAAGGCACCACGGCTTGCAAAACCTTTCTCCCAAAAATAGCCTCCGAAGAAGCAAAAGTATCAAATTTGTAAAATTTGGCAAAAGTGTGCAGTGAAGACCAAGTCGCTGCCTTACATATCTGGTCAACAGAAGCCTCGTTCTTGAAGGCCCATGTGGAAGCCACAGCCCTAGTGGAGTGAGCTGTGATTCTTTCAGGAGGCTGCCGTCCAGCAGTCTCGTAAGCCAATCGGATGATGCTTTTAAGCCAAAAAAGAAAGAGAGGTAGAAGTCGCTTTTTGACCTCTCCTTTTACCAGAATAAACAACAAACAAGGAAGATGTTTGTCTGAAATCCTTTGTAGCCTCTAAATAGAATTTTAGAGCATGGACTACGTCCAAATTGTGTAACAAACGTTCCTTCTTTGAAACTGGATTCGGACATAAAGGTACAACTATCTCCTGGTTAATATTCTTGTTAGAAACAACCTTTGGAAGAAAACCAGGCTTAGTACGCAAAACCACCTTATCTGTATGGAACACCAGATAAGGCGGAGAACACTGCAAAGCAGATAACTCTGAAACTCTTCTAGCAGAAGAAATAGCAACCAAAAACAAAACTTTCCAAGATAGTAACTTAATATTTATGGAATGTAGAGGTTCAAACGGAACCCCTTGAAGAACTGAAAGAACTAGATATAGACTCCAGGGAGGAGTCAAAGGTCTGTGAACGGGCTTGATCCTAACCAGAGCCTGAACAAATGCTTGAACATCTGGCACAGCTGCCAGTCGTTTGTGTAGTAAGACAGATAAAGCAGAGATCTGTCCCTTTAGAGAACTTGCAGATAATCCTTTCTCCAAACCTTCTTGTAGAAAGGAGAGAATCTTAGGAATTTGTATCTTATTCCATGGGAATCCTTTGGATTCACACCAACAGATATATCTTTTCCATATTTTATGGTAAATATTTCTAGTTACCGGTTTTCTGGCCTGAACCAGAGTGTCTATCACAGAATCTGAAAACCCACGCTTTGATAGAATTAAGCGTTCAATCTCCAAGCCGTCAGCTGGAGGGAGACCAGATTTGGATGTTCGAATGGACCCTGAACAAGAAGGTCCTGTCTCAAAGGTAGCTTCCATGGTGGAACCGATGACATATTCACCAGGTCTGAATACCAAGTCCTGCATGGCCACGCAGGAGCTATCAAGATCACCGAGGCCCTCTCCTGTTTGATCCTGGCTACCAGCCTGGGAATGAGAGGAAACGGTGGAAATACATAAGCTAGGTTGAAGGTCCAAGATGCTACTAGTGCATCTACTAGAGTCGCCTTGGGATCCCTGGATCTGGACCCGTAGCAAGGAACCTTGAAGTTCTGACGAGACGCCATCAGATCCATGTCTGGAATGCCCCATAATTGAGTTAGTTGGGAAAAAATCTCCGGGTGGAGTTCCCACTCCCCCGGATGGAATGTCTGACGACTCAGATAATCCGCTTCCCAGTTTTCCACACCTGGGATGTGGATCGCAGATAGATGGCAGGAGTGATCCTCCGCCCATTGTTGCAACGGCAAAGAGAATGACTGGGGTGGGCGGAGCCTAGGAGGGACTATATGGCCAGCTTTGCTGGGACTCATTGCCATTTCCTGTTGGGGAAGAGATATTCCCACAAGTAAGGATGACGCCGTGGACCGGACTCACCAATGTTGGAGAAAAACTGTTATAAAAACCACCATCTGATAAATATAAGCCCCTATACATCAAATATAGAAATAAAGTGTTATAGAAAACCACCATCTGATACATATAAGCCCCTATACATGACATATAGAAATAAACTTATAAAAACCACCATCTGATACATATAAGTCCCTATACAGGAAATATAGAAATAAACTGTTATAAAAAACACCTCCATCTGATACATATAAGCCCCTTTACATGAAATATAGAAAAAAACTGTTATAAAAACCATCATCTGATACATATAAGCCCCTATACATGACATATAGAAATAAACTTTTATAAAAACCTCCATCTGATACATATAAGCCCCTACACATGAAATATAGAAATAAACTGTTATAAAAACCATCATCTGATACATATAAGCCCCTATACATGACATATAGAAATAAACTTTTATAAAAACCATCATCTGATACATATAAGCCCCTATACATGAAATATAGAAATAAACTGTTATAAAAACCTCCATCTGATACATATAAGCCCCTATATAGGAAATATAGAAATAAACTGTTATAAAAACCATCATCTGATACATAGAAGTCCCTATACATGAAATATAGAAATAAACTGTTATAAAACCATCATCTGATACATATAAGCCCCTATACATAAAATATAGAAATAAACTGTCATAAAAACCACCATCTGATACATATAAGCCCCTATACAGGAAATATAGAAATAAACTGTTATAAAAACCACCTCCATCTGATACATATAAGCCCCTATACAGGAAATATAGAAATAAACTGTTATAAAAAAAACCATCATCTGATACATATAAGCCCCTATACATGAAATATAGAAATAAACGGTTATAAAAAAACCATCATCTGATACATATAAGCCCCTATACAGGAAATATAGACATAAACGGTTATAAAAACCACCTCCATCTGATACATATAAGCCCCTATACAGGAAATATAGAAATAAACTGTTATAAAAACCACCTCCATCTGATACATATAAGCCCCTATACATAAAATATAGAAATAAAGTGTTATAAAAAACCATAATCTGATACATATAAGCCCCTATACATGAAATAGAGATAACCTGTTATAAAAACCACCTCCATCTGACACATATAAGCCCCTATATAGGAAATATAGAAATAAACTGTTATAAAAACCTCCATCTGATACATATAAGCCCCTATACATGAAATATAGAAATAAACTGTTATAAAAAACCATCATCTGATACATATAAGCCCCTATACATGAAATATAGAAATAAACTGTTATAAAAAACCATAATCTGATACATATAAGCCCCTATACATGAAATAGAGATAACCTGTTATAAAAACCACCTCCATCTGATACATATAAGCCCCTATACATGAAATATAGAAATAAACTGTTATAAAAACCATCATCTGATACATATAAGCCCCTATACATGACATATGTATCAGATGGAGGTTTTTATAACAGTTTATTTCTATATTTCATGTATAGGGGCTTATATGTATCAGATGGAGGTGGTTTTTATAACAGGTTATTTCTATATAAGCCCCTATACATGACATATAGAAATAAACTGTTATAAAAACCACCATCTGATACATATAAGCCCCTATACATGAAATATAGAAATAAACTGTTATAAAAACCACCTCCATCTGATACATATAAGCCCCTATACATAAAATATAGAAATAAACTGTTATAAAAACCACCATCTGATACATATAAGCCCCTATACATAAAAACATAATTTATGCTTACCTGATAAATTTATTTCTCTTGTGGTGTATCCAGTCCACGGATCATCCATTACTTGTGGGATATTCTCATTCCCAACAGGAAGTTGCAAGAGGATCACCCACAGCAGGGCTGTCTATATAGCTCCTCCCCTAACTGCCACCTCCAGTCATTCGACCGAAGACAAGCAAGAGAAAGGAGAAACCATAGGGTTCAGTGGTGACTGTAGTTTAAAAATAAAAATTACCTGCCTTAAAATGACAGGGCGGGCCGTGGACTGGATACACCACAAGAGAAATAAATTTATCAGGTAAGCATAAATTATGTTTTCTCTTGTAAGGTGTATCCAGTCCACGGATCATCCATTACTTGTGGGATACCAATACCAAAGCTAAAGTACACGGATGAAGGGAGGGACAAGGCAGGTACTTAAACGGAAAATACCACTGCCTGTAAAACCTCTCCCCCAAATTTGCAAATTTGTTCAACAGAAGCCTCGTTTTTAAAAGCCCATGTGGAAGCCACAGCTCTAGTAGAATGAGCTGTAATCCTTTCAGGAGGCTGCTGGCCAGCAGTCTCATAAGCTAAGCGTATTATACTTCTTAGCCAAAGAAAAAGAAGTTGCCAAAGCCTTTTGGCCTTTCCTCTGTCCAGAGTAGACAACAAACAATGCAGATGTTTGACGAAAAACAGAATTTATGTTTACCTGATAAATTTCTTTCTCCAACGGTGTGTCCGGTCCACGGCGTCATCCTTACTTGTGGGATATTCTCTTCCCTAACAGGAAATATCAAAGAGAGCACAGCAAAAGCTGCCCATATAGCCCCCCCACTGGCTCCGCCCCCCAGTCATTCGACCGACGGTTAGGAGAAAAAGGAGAAACTATAGGGTGCCGTGGTGACTGTAGTGTATAAAGAAAGAAATTTTTCAAACCTGATTAAAAACCAGGGCGGGCCGTGGACCGGACACACCGTTGGAGAAAGAAATTTATCAGGTAAACATAAATTCTGTTTTCTTCAACATTGGTGTGTCCGGTCCACAGCGTCATCCTTACTTGTGGGAACCAATACCAAAGCTTTAGGACACGGATGAAGGGAGGGAGCTAATCAGGTTACCTAAACGGAAGGCACCACGGCTTGCAAAACCTTTCTCCCAAAAATAGCCTCCGAAGAAGCATAAGTATCGAATTTGTAAAATTTGGCAAAAGTGTGCAGAGAAGACCAAGTCGCTGCCTTACAGATCTGATCAACAGAAGCCTCGTTCTTGAAGGTCCATGTGGAAGCCACAGCTCTAGTAGAATGAGCTGTAATTCGTTCAGGAGGCTGCCGTCCGGCAGTCACATAAGCCAATCGGATGATGCTTTTCAGCCAAAAAGAAAGAGGTAGCAGTAGCTTTCTGTCCTCTCCTCTTACCAGAATAAACGACAAACAAAGATGAAGTCTGTCTGAAATCCTTTGTTGCGTCTAAATAGAATTTTAAAGCACGGACCACATCTAAATTGTGTAACAAACGTTCCTTCTTTGAACTGGATTCGGACACAGAGAAGGAACAACTATTTCCTGGTTAATATTCTTGTTGGAAACCACTTTTGGAAGAAAACCAGGTTTGGTACGCAAAACAACCTTATCTGCATGGAATACCAGATAGGGTGGATCACACTGCAAAGCAGACAATTCAGAAACTCTTCTAGCAGAAGAAATAGCAACCAAAAACAGAACTTTCCAAGATAGTAACTTAATATCTATGGAATGTAAAGGTTCAAACGGAACCCCTTGAAGAACTGAAAAAACTAAATTTAGACTCCAAGGAGGAGTCATGGGTCTGTAAACAGGCTCGATTCTGACTAAGGCCTGTACAAAAGCTTGTACATCTGGCACTGCTGCCAGGCATCTGTGTAACAAAACAGACAAAGCAGATATCTGTCCTTTTAGAGAACTCGCTGATAACCCTTTATCCAAACCCTCTTGGAGAAAGGAAAGAATCTTAGGAATTTTAATTTTACTCCAAGAGAATCCCTTGGAGTCACACCAACAGATATATGTTTTCCATATTTTATGGTAAATCTTCCTAGTCACAGGTTTTCTGGCTTGGACCAGAGTATCTATAACTGAATCTGAAAACCCACGCTTAGATAAAATCAAGCGTTCAATTTCCAAGCAGTCAGCTGCAGAGAGACTAGATTTGGATGTTCGAATGGACCTTGTACTAGAAGATCCTGTCTCAAAGGTAGCTTCCATGGTGGAGCCGATGACATATTCACCAGGTCTGCATACCAAGTCCTGCGTTGCCACGCAGGAGCTATCAGAATCACGAGGCCTTCTCCTTTTTGATCCTGGCTACGAGCCTGGGAAGGAGAGGAAACGGTGGAAACACATAAGCTAGGTTGAACGACCAAGGCACCACTAATGCATCCACTAGAGTCGCCTTGGGATCCCTGGATCTGGACCCGTAGCGAGGAACCTTGAAGTTCTGACGAGACGTCATCAGATCCATGTCTGGAATGCCCCATAATTGAGTTAACTGGGCAAAGACCTCCGGGTGGAGTTCCCATTCCCCGGATGGAAAGTCAGACGACTCAAATAATCCGCCTCCCAGTTGTCTACTCCTGGGATGTGAATTGCAGATAGATGGCAGGAGTGATCCTCCGCCCATTTGATGATCTTGGATACCTCTCTCATCGCCAAGGAACTCTTTGTTCCTCCCTGATGGTTGATGTAAGCTACAGTCGTCATGTTGTCCAACTGAAATCTTATGAATCCGGCCTTCGCTAGTTGAGGCCAAGCCCGGAGAGCATTGAATATCGCTCTCAGTTCCAGGATGTTTATCGGGAGAAGAGACTCTTCCCGAGACCATAGACCCTGAGCTTTCAGGGAGTCCCAGACCGCGCCCCAGCCTAATAGACTGGCGTCGGTCGTGACAATGACCCACTCTGGTCTGCGGAAACTCATTCCCTGAGACAGGTGATCCTGAGTCAACCACCAACGGAGTGAGTCTCTGGTTAACTGGTCTACTTGAATCTGGGGAGACAAGTCTGCATAATCCCCATTCCACTGTCTGAGCATGCACAGTTGCAATGGTCTTAGGTCTAATGGTTGCAGCAATGGACGTGGTTCCTTTTGCTCGAATTCATCTATTACTTCCATGCACTGAGCTATGGAAGGTTGAGGAATAGATTGAAGAACTTGACAAGCCTTTAGAAGCTTTAATTTTCTGACCTCTGTCAGAAAAATCTTCATTTCTACAGAATCTATTATTGTTCCCAGAAAGGGAACTCTTGTAGACGGGGACAGGGAACTCTTTTCCACGTTCACCTTCCACCCGTGAGACCTGAGAAAAGCTAATACAATGTCTGTATGAGCCCTTGATCTGGAAAGGGACGACGCTTGGATTAGGATGTCGTCTAGGTAAGGTGCCACAGCAAAGCCCCTCGGCCTTAGAACCGCTAGAAGGGACCCTAGCACCTTTGTGAAAATTCTGGGAGCAGTGGCTAGACCGAACGGAAGAGCCACGAACTGGTAATGTTTGTCCAGAAAGGCGAACCTTAGGAACTGATGATCTTTGTGGATAGGAATATGTAGGTACGCATCCTTTAAATCCACGGTAGTCATATATTGACCCTCCTGGATTGTTGGTAAAATCGTTCGAATGGTTTCCATTTTGAACGATGGAACTCTGAGGAATTTGTTTAGAATTTTTAAATCCAGAATTGGTCTGAAAGTTCCCTCTTTTTTGGGAACTACAAACAGGTTTGAGTAAAACCCCTGACCTTGTTCCACTGTTGGAACTGGGTGTATCACTCCCATCTTTAATAGATCTCCTACGCAATGTAAGAATGCCTGTCTCTTTATCTGGTCTGAAGATAAGCGAGACATGTGGAACCTACCCCTTGGAGGGAGTTCCTTGAATTCTAGAAGATAACCCTGAGAGACTATTTCTAGTGCCCAGGGATCCTGAACATCTCTTGCCCAAGCCTGAGCAAAGAGAGAAAGTCTGCCCCCTACTAGATCCGGTCCCGGATCGGGGGCTACCCCTTCATGCTGTCTTGGTAGCAGCAGCAGGTTTCTTGGCCTGTTTACCCTTGTTCCAGCCTTGCATTGGTTTCCATGCTGGCTTAGCTTGGGAAGCGTTACCCTCTTGTCTAGAGGCCGCAGAGTTAGGAGACGGTCCGTTCCTGAAGTAGCGAAAGGAACGAAAATTAGATTTATTCTTAGCCTTAAAAGGCCTATCCTGTGGGAGGGCATGGCCCTTTCCCCCAGTGATGTCTGAAATAATTTCCTTCAATTCTGGCCCAAAAAGGGTCTTACCTTTGAAAGGAATATTAAGCAATTTTGTCTTGGAAGACACATCCGCCGACCAAGACTTTAGCCAGAGCGCTCTGCGCGCCACAATTGCAAAACCTGAATTTTTCGCCGCTAACTTCGCCAATTGCAAAGCGGCATCTAAAATAAAGGAATTAGCTAACTTAAGTGCATGAATTCCTCCTCATATGGAGTCTCCTTATTGAGCGAATTTTCTAGTTCTTCGAACCAAAAACACGCCGCCGTTGTGACAGGAATAATGCACGAAATTGGTTGGAGGAGGAAACCTTGCTGAACAAATATCTTTTTAAGCAAACCCTCCAATTTTTTATCCATAGGATCTTTGAAAGCACAACTGTCCTCAATGGGAATAGTCGTGCGTTTGGCCAACGTAGAAACTGCCCCCTCAACCTTAGGGACTGTTTGCCATGCATCCCTCCTTGGGTCTACAATGGGGAACATTTTCTTAAATATAGGAGGTGGGACGAAAGGTATGCCTGGTTTCTCCCACTCCTTGGTCACTATGTCCGCCGCCCTTTTGGGTATCGGAAAGGCATCAGGTTGCACAGGGACCTCTAGGAATTTGTCCATTTTGCACAATTTTTCTGGAATGACCAAAGAGTCACAATCGTCCAGAGTAGTTAGTACCTCCTTACGCAGGGCGCGGAGATGTTCTAACTTAAATTTAAACGTCACAACATCAGGTTCTGCCTGTTGAGAAACTTTTCCTGAATCAGAAATTTCTCCCTCCAACAGACCCTCCCTCACTGCCAATTCTGACTGGTGTGAGGGTATGACAGATAAATTATCGTCAGCGCACTCTTGCTCATCCGCTGTATTTAAAACTGAGCAATCACGCTTTCTTTGATATGCTGGCATTTTGGATAAAATATTAGCTATAGAATTATCCATTACTGCCGTTAATTGTTGCATAGTAACAAGCATTGGCGCGCTAGATGTACTAGGTGTCGCCTGCGCGGGCATAACTGGTGTTGACACAGAAGGAGAGGATGATGAACTATCCCCACTACCTTCACATGAGGAATCATCTTGGGCAACCTTATTAAATGTGACAGTACTGTCCTTACTTTGTTTGGACGCCATGGCACAATTATCAGATACATTTAAAGGGGGGACCACCTTGGCCTCCATACATACAGAACATGTTCTATCTGAAGGTACAGACATGTTAGACAGGCTTATACAGGCTATTAATGCAATAAAACAGTTTTTAAACAAAACCGTTACTGTCTCTTTAAATGTTAAACAGAGCACACTTTATTTCTGAATGTGTGAAAAACTATGAAGGAAATATCCGATCCTTACCAAATTTGCACCCTAGTGTCTTAATGCTTTGAAAGTATTGCACACCGAATTTCAAGTTTGTAACCCCTTAAATGAGCAAACCGGAGCAATTTGATCAATTTACCAGCTTAAACCCACTACAGTCCCAGCCACAGCCTTTGCTGCGGCCTCACCTTTCCTTAGGGGATATTCGCCACAGAAATAAGCCCTCCAGAAACGTTTTTTATGGCCACCGGACCTCTCTCACATGAAGCTGCATGCACTGCTTCCAGAAGTAACTGCGCAATTAAGGCGCGAAAATGAGGCCTCCTCCCTCTGCATACTAGAGTGAAAAC
The DNA here is from genome assembly GCF_027579735.1 of Bombina bombina. Lineage (NCBI taxonomy): Eukaryota > Metazoa > Chordata > Amphibia > Anura > Bombinatoridae > Bombina > Bombina bombina. The sequence goes on along the minus strand of NC_069502.1, from coordinate 12,352,997 downwards.
ATAATTTATGTAAGAACTTACCTGATAAATTCATTTCTTTCATATTAGCAAGAGTCCATGAGCTAGTGACGTATGGAATATACATTCCTACCAGGAGGGGCAAAGTTTCCCAAACCTTAAAATGCCTATAAATACACCCCTCACCACACCCACAAATCAGTTTAACGAATAGCCAAGAAGTGGGGTGATAAGAAAAAAGTGCGAAAGCATATAAAATAAGGAATTGGAATAAGTGTGCTTTATACAAAAAAATCATAACCACCACAAAAAGGGTGGGCCTCATGGACTCTTGCTAATATGAAAGAAATGAATTTATCAGGTAAGTTCATACATAAATTATGTTTTCTTTCATGTAATTAGCAAGAGTCCATGAGCTAGTGACGTATGGGATAATGACTACCCAAGATGTGGATCTTTCCACGCAAGTCACTAGAGAGGGAGGGATAAAATAAAGACAGCCAATTCCTGCTGAAAATAATCCACACCCAAAATCAAGTTTAATGAAAAACATAAGCAGAAGATTCAAACTGAAACCGCTGCCTGAAGAACTTTTCTACCAAAAACTGCTTCAGAAGAAGAAAATACATCAAAATGGTAGAATTTAGTAAAAGTATGCAAAGAGGACCAAGTTGCTGCTTTGCAGATCTGGTCAACCGAAGCTTCATTCCTAAACGCCCAGGAAGTAGATACTGACCTAGTAGAATGAGCTGTAATTCTCTGAGGCGGAATTTTACCCGACTCAACATAGGCAAGATGAATTAAAGATTTCAACCAAGATGCCAAAGAAATGGCAGAAGCTTTCTGGCCTTTCCTAGAACCGGAAAAGATAACAAATAGACTAGAAGTCTTACGGAAAGATTTCGTAGCTTCAACATAATATTTCAAAGCTCTAACATCATCCAAAGAATGCAACGATTTCTCCTTAGAATTCTTAGGATTAGGACATAATGAAGGAACCACAATTTCTCTACTAATGTTGTTGGAATTCACAACCTTAGGTAAAAATTGAAAAGAAGTTCGCAACACCGCCTTATCCTGATGAAAAATCAGAAAAGGAGACTCACAAGAAAGAGCAGATAATTCAGAAACTCTTCTGGCAGAAGAGATCGCTAAAAGGAACAAAACTTTCCAAGAAAGTAATTTAATTGTCCAAAGAATGCATGGGTTCAAAAGGAGGAGCTTGAAGAGCCCCCAGAACCAAATTCAAACTCCAAGGAGGAGAAATTGACTCAACCGGTTTTATACGAACCGAAGCTTGTACAAAACAATGAATATCAGGAAGACTAGCAATCTTTCTGAGAAAAAGAACAGAAAGAGCAGAGATTTGTCCTTTCAAGGAACTTGCGGACAAACCCTTATCGAAACCATCCTGAAGAAAACTGTAAAATTCTCGGTATTCTAAAAGAATGCCAAGAAAAAAAGATGAGAAAGACACCAAAAAATATAAGTCTTCCAGACTCTATAATATATCTCTCTAGATACAGATTTATGAGCCTGTAACATAATATTAATCACAGAGTCAGAGAAACCTCTTTGACCAAGAATCAAGCGTTCAATCTCCATACCTTTAAATTTAAGGATTGAGATCCTGATGGAAAAAAGGACCTTGTGACAGAAGGTCTGGTCTTAACGGAAGAGTCCACGGTTGGCAAGAGGCCATCCGGACAAGATCCGCATACCAAAACCTGTGAGGCCATGCCGGGGCTACCAGCAGAACAAACTAGCATTCCTTCAGAATCTTGGAGATTACTCTTGGAAGAAGAACTAGAGGCGGAAAGATATAGGCAGGATGATACTTCCAAGGAAGTGATAATGTATCCACTGCCTCTGCCTGAGGATCCCGGGATCTGGACAGATACCTGGGAAGTTTCTTGTTTAGATGAGACGCCATCAGATCTATTTCTGGAAGTTCCCACATTTGAATAATCTGAAGAAATACCTCTGGGTGAAGAGACCATTCGCCCGGATGTAACGTTTGGCGGCTGAGATAATCCGCTTCCCAATTGTCTATACCTGGGATATGAACCGCAGAAATTAGACAGGAGCTGGATTCCGCCCAAACCAGAATTCGAGGCACTTCTTTCATAGCCAGAGGACTGTGAGTCCCTCCTTGATGATTGATGTATGCCACAGTTGTGACATTGTCTGTCTGAAAACAAATGAACGATTCTCTCTTTAGAAGAGGCCAAGACTGAAGAGCTCTGAAAATTGCACGGAGTTCCAAAATATTGATCGGTAATCTCACCTCCTGAGATTCCCAAACTCCTTGTGCCGTCAGAGATCCCCATACAGCTCCCCAACCTATAAGACTTGCATCTGTTGAAATTACAGTCCAGGTCGGAAGAAAAAAAGAAGCCCCCTGAATTAAACGATGGTGATCTGTCCACCACGTCAGAGAGTGTCGTACAATCGGTTTTAAAGATATTGATTGAGATATCTTTGTGTAATCCCAGCACTATTGGTTCAGCATACAGAGCTGGAAAGGTCGCATGTGAAAATGAGCAAAGGAGATCGCGTCCGATGCAGCAGACATAAGACCTAAAACTTCCATGCATAAGGCAACCAAAAGGAATGATTGTGACTGAAGGTTTTGACAGGCTGATATCAATGTTAGACGTCTCTTGTCCGAAAAAGACAGTCATGGACATCGAATCTATATGGAAACCTAAAGCGGTTACCCTTGTCTGAGGAATCAATTAACTTTTTGGTAAATTGATCCTTCAACCATGATCTTGAAGAAACAACACAAGTCGATTCGTATGAGATTCTGCTAAATGTGAAGACTGAGCAAGTACCAAGATATCGTCCAAATAAGGAAATATCAATACCCTGTTCTCTGAATACAGACAGAAGGGCACCGAGAACCTTTGTAAAAATTCTTGGAGCTGATGCTAGGCCAAACGGTAGAGCCACAAACCGGTAATGCTTGTCTAGAAAAGAGAATCTCAGAAACTGATAGTGATCTGGATGAATCAGAATATGCAGATATGCATCCTGTAAATCTAAAGCAGACATATAATGCCCTTGCTGAACAAAAGGCAGGATAGTCCTTACAGTTACCATCTTGAATGTTGGTATCCTTACATAATGATTCAATACTGACAGATCCGGAACTGGTCTGAAGGATTTGACCTTCTTTGGAACAATAAAGAGATTAAATAAAACCCCAGCCCCATGTTCCAGAACTGGAACTGGCATAATTACTCCAGCCAACTCTAGATCTGAAACACATTTCAGAAATGCATGAGCCTTTGCTGGGTTTACTGGGACACTGGAAAGAAAAAAAACATAATTTATGTAAGAACTTACCTGATAAATTCATTTCTTTCATATTAGCAAGAGTCCATGAGCTAGTGACGTATGGGATATACATTCCTACCAGGAGGGGCAAAGTTTCCCAAACCTCAAAATGCCTACAAATACACCCCTCACCACACCCACAATTCAGTTTAACGAATAGCCAAGAAGTGGGGTGATAAAAAAGTGCGAAAGCATATAAAATAAGGAATTGGAATAATTGTGCTTTATACAAAATCATAACCACCACAAAAAAAGGGCGGGCCTCATGGACTCTTGCTAATATGAAAGAAATGAATTTATCAGGTAAGTTCTTACATAAATTATGTTTTCTTTCATGTAATTAGCAAGAGTCCATGAGCTAGTGACGTATGGGATAATGACTACCCAAGATGTGGATCTTTCCACACAAGAGTCACTAGAGAGGGAGGGATAAAATAAAGACAGCCAATTCCTGCTGAAAATAATCCACACCCAAAATCAAGTTTAATGAAAAACATAAGCAGAAGATTCAAACTGAAACCGCTGCCTGAAGAACTTTTCTACCAAAAACTGCTTCAGAAGAAGAAAATACATCAAAATGGTAGAATTTAGTAAAAGTATGCAAAGAGGACCAAGTTGCTGCTTTGCAGATCTGGTCAACCGAAGCTTCATTCCTAAACGCCCAGGAAGTAGATACTGACCTAGTAGAATGAGCTGTAATTCTCTGAGGCGGAATTTTACCCGACTCAACATAGGCAAGATGAATTAAAGATTTCAACCAAGATGCCAAAGAAATGGCAGAAGCTTTCTGGCCTTTCCTAGAACCGGAAAAGATAACAAATAGACTAGAAGTCTTACGGAAAGATTTCGTAGCTTCAACATAATATTTCAAAGCTCTAACAACATCCAAAGAATGCAACGATTTCTCCTTAGAATTCTTAGGATTAGGACATAATGAAGGAACCACAATTTCTCTACTAATGTTGTTGGAATTCACAACTTTAGGTAAAAATTCAAAAGAAGTTCGCAACACCGCCTTATCCTGATGAAAAATCAGAAAAGGAGACTCACAAGAAAGAGCAGATAATTCAGAAACTCTTCTAGCAGAAGAGATGGCCAAAAGGAACAAAACTTTCCAAGAAAGTAATTTAATGTCCAATGAATGCATAGGTTCAAACGGAGGAGCTTGAAGAGCTCCCAGAACCAAATTCAAACTCCAAGGAGGAGAAATTGACTTAATGACTT